>NW_028247444.1:0-151055 GCF_964263255.1 Lissotriton vulgaris | reverse complement strand
TTTTAACCCCTTCGCTGCGATGGCTACTCCGCCGCAGCGCTAAAGCGGCGGGGCGGCCGCGCGGCAGCCGCATGCTGGTGACAGAACCGCTCCGTCACCAGCCGCGGTTGAGCTGTGCTGGTGACGGAGCGGTTCCGTCATGACCCGCCCGCTCATTAAAACTGCCTCGCAGGTGCGAAATCAGCGCCGCGCCGGCGCGGCGGCCGGGCCATGACGGAACCGCTCCGTCATCAGCACAGCCCAACTGTAGCTGATGACGGAGCGGTTCCGTCATCAGCAGGGGAGGGGTTAAAAGAGCTATTCAGGGATGCTGGTGCGAGAGTTAGGTATGGGAAACAGGGGGAGTGCTCTAAAAGATTTAAAATAAGTAAAGGAGTTAGACAAGGGTGCGTTCTCGCTCTATCCTTTTCACCCTTTATATAAATAGTGTAGGTAAATATCTGGCAGAGCACCCAAATGAATATCCTGTAATTGATGGCTGTCCTATACCTATGTTATTATATGCGGACGACGCAGTTTTTATGTCTAGGACACAAAATGGCCGCCAAAGAACTCTTACACAGTTCGTTGAATATATGCAGTATAGGGGTCTTAGGGTGAATATTAAAAAAAACTTTTAGTATGACATGTGGGAAGGAATTTTTTTTTAAAGAAATGGAGGGTTTTTATTAACAAACAGAAAATAGAGTGTGTTAGCAGCTTCTCGTATTTGGGTATAGTTTTTGCGAGCACAGGCAAATGGGGGACTGCAATACAGTCCAGAAAGCAAATGATGTTGAGAGCAACCGGGAGGGTAACTAGTTTTGCTGGTAAACTGGGCAATAAGCCAATTCCAGAGCTGATATCCATATATAAAGCAAATGCATTTCAACAGCAGTATATGGGGCCTGCATTTGGGGTGTAGCCAACGCAAACAGCAATGCGAGAATGCCTTTTTAAAATATCTATTGGCAGTACCTAGCTCTACAGCCAACTACATCTGTTACCTTGAGCTGGGCTTGTCCCATATAGAGGACATCATAAGGACTTAGCCTCTCTTGTGGCATAAGCTCTGGGTATCAGATGAGCCGATATTTAATCGCACTGTTATCATGGACTGACGGTGAGGGCCGCGCGCATCCCATGGCTGAGCCACATCAGGGGTGCGACTAGCAAGATTGGACATCCAGAATACTTTGATGACCCTGAGAGTCTGAATTCAATCTCCAGGAAACAACTAAAAAAGGAATACATGACTTACCTGGAAGACAAAAGATGGTCCATAGAGAGAGGGAAACAATCTGTTATGGCAAATTATTTGATGCAAACAGGCTCAGGAATCCAGCCTTACCTATTCCATCTTAGGGGAAGTTATGACCATATGCTGGTAACCCGGTTTCGATTGGGTATAGTATTAAGACTAGTTACCTTCCCCGAGATTAATGACTGGTCATTCGATTTAAAACCATGTCCCTGTGATGATCTTTCAAAACAATCAACTACCCGTGTCACCTTTTTCTGTAAATTTTATACTAATCCGAGGAGAGATTTTTAATTCCATTTTTAAAAAATAATGGACTGAGACAGTGTAATATTGCCCTTATGTACTTACAACGTATGGACAGTGAACTATGTATTAGTGTAATGGTTTCTTACGTGAAAAATGTAATAAGATCTAGAAGTTCAAAGCAGGGAACTCATTATTCGAATTTATTAAGGCAACACAACAAAAACTGTGGACACTGTTCAGAGTAATGAGACGGTATCAATTATAGGAGATGTTCTGTACAGGCCCAGTCCAACTGACAATATTATAATTTGACTAGTATTGATTTTATTGCCAATATTAATTTATGTTTGATTGCATCATGGATTTTGATCAAATAGATGTAGTTGTGTTTACCCTGTAAATTTAATCATGTTTTAATTGTGTGTTTATGGTTTTTCTACTACAAAAATCGAATAAAGCTACATTTGATTTGACACCTGCACAGTGGCAAAGTCATGGTACTCTTCAGCATTTTAACCACTTTGATTATCTAGTTTCTTGATTGGAGGCATGGCTGAGTAGGAGACAGAGGGTAAATTCATTCAAACACATTCATACCACTGTTGACAAACCAAGGTGCGACTCAAAGCCATATTCATTAAAAGGTCCAGACACATGCTTACCTACCTTCGTAGGTGCGAGCAAATACATTCCAGTGCCATGCTGTCTGCCAGCACTCATGTTATCAACACAAAAAACATACAATATGAAGGTAGTTTGGTCAATCCCCTTTATTAATTGGTTTGTTTCACTGTCCCTTTCTACCATTGCTTGAATAAAGTGCTATTAAAGTTTTGAATCAGACCAGAAGAGTATTTAAATCATACGGTTTGCTAGTGGCTATTACATGAGATACTCAGTAAGTTTAGAGAGTTTCTTATTACTGTTCTCTGGTGATGAAGTGAAGCATCCATGCACTACAGTTGAGACACATTGGGGCATACTCATGGGATTCTGTGTAGGGCAGCGCAGCAAGGCACCTTTTTGAACTGCCCTACTCCAAAGTGAAAGGGCAGGAATGCATTGTATTTAAGCAATACGGTGCACTGTTGCAACTTCTCCATGCACCTACACTTTTTTGGCAGCCTAGCACAAAAGTAGGTACAGTGCAATGGTACCTCCATTGCATGCAAGATTGTTTTTCTGCAATAAGGGGATCCTTCCTGCACAAAAACAATCCTAAGGGGCATTTTCCTCTTTCTATGTGTACTGCAGATATTTTTGCAAA
Organism: Lissotriton vulgaris; assembly: GCF_964263255.1. NCBI lineage: Eukaryota > Metazoa > Chordata > Amphibia > Caudata > Salamandridae > Lissotriton > Lissotriton vulgaris. The sequence goes on along the minus strand of NW_028247444.1, from coordinate 148,299 downwards.
TATTTCTCCTTGTTACACCTCACACCGTGAGGCGTACAAATCACTTTGTAAATCTGGGGTTGTTGGAAATGGCCCTGTTTGCAGGGTTATCCCACAACTTTTTACTTCTCCCTCCCTGACCTGTGGTTGTTGGCAATATGACTCTGGGCACTTTACCACCGCTGATCAGTGCTAAAGTGCATATGCTCTCTGTGTAAATTGTTATTGTAATTGGTTATCCATGATTGGCATATTTGTATCACCAAGACATCCCTAGTAAAGTGCACTGAGTGTGCCAGAGCTGGTGATGCAAATGCTACTACTGGGCCTGCAGCACTGATTGTGCCACCCACATGAGTAGCCCTAAAATGGTGTCTCAGGCTTGTCACTGATTTGCCAGTGTGCAGTCTGTGAACTGCCATGTCCACCTGGCCAGTGTCCCCACTGACCAGGCCTAACACTTCTCTTTCAGTACACATTGGTCACCCCCATGAAAGACCCATGGTACCCCCTTGGGCAGGGTGCAGTGTATGTGAAAGGTCGAGCATGTACTAGTGCAGGTGACATGCTCTGGTAGTGAATTACAGCCATTTGTTTTCTCGCTATTGTAAGGCTATCTTGCCCATAGGCTATCATGGGAAATGCGGGCTACAGTGGTTACCTGCATATCTTCCAATAGGAGCAAGATAGGATATAACAGTCTGGTATCCCTGAACTCAGAATTTAATAACACATCTTTTATGAAAAGGTGGTTTTTAAATCCTGTGTTTGAGAACAGCACTTTTAGAATGTGGCTGTTCTCTTGTCTGACTCTTCTGTGTGCCTTGGCCTGTTTGTGATTTGACTGTCTAGTTTGTGAGTGACAGGGGCTGGGTGGCTCCCAGAGGCTGAGTGGGCCATCCCTGGGTTGAATAGCCCCATTTGCATCTAGAGTGGTGGGAGGGGTAGCATCTGGGCCTGAATAGGGCTGTGCCTGCCTTCCACAAAGCTGGCTCCACCTCCTGCTGCCCGGCTGACGACCCTGCCCCTCTCTCTGAAAGGAAAGGAGAGGCCAGGAAAACAAAAGTGCTCAAGGAGCACCCAGAACTGGTTCAGACTGGGCTCAGAGCCCTCCTGCACAAAGTGAACAAAGAGTTTTAGGGGTATAAGTACAGGACCCCAGACTACAGAAAATAAGACCATCCTGGAATCAAGAAGGAACCTCTGCCAAGGTGAAAGCTGGAAGACTGAAGAAGGAAGACAGTCCTGCTGTTTCTTTGCTGGACTGACCTGCAGGTGCTTTGCTGCCAAGGAGAGGGGAAGGACTTTGCTTTGAAGTGTGTCCCCTTGCTTGAAGGAATCTCTAAGGGCCTGAAGAAGAGCTGGCTCCTTGGTAAAAAGTCCCAGGAACATAAGGACATCAGCCCAGCTTCCCTGAACTCTGCTGAGAGGGTTTTGTCCTTCCTAGAGTACTTGGGCCAGTTGTGGTGCCTCTGGAAGTTGTACTTGTGTTGGGAAGCTGGAAACCAAGATTTTAAAGACTTTCTTGCATTTTTTATTGCATCGCTCGCTTGCGGCGTGCATCCCCGTCAGTGGAAGGAAATTCCCTCTGCTACGAAGGCCGAGATCGTCAAAGCGCCTGTTGCCTCTGCCAGAGTCGTCGCATCCTTCGCTTGCGGGACTCACCAGTCCGGTGCGGGAAGATAACCATTGCTGCGAGTATAGTCGCAGAGCCTGTCGTCACTGGGTGAGATCGTCGCACGCTTGCTTGTGGACCGCATCACCTCACTGCGAGAGTCATCGCAGAGCCATCGCATCGAGGGGCCGCGAGAGGAGAAGATCAATGCTGAGCCGTGCATCGTCAACACACCGGAGATCGTCGACGCCCCGACGATTGTCGCATCGTACGTTTTGCGAGCCCGCTTTCACCAAAACCTGTGCCCGGAATCCATGCAAGGTATCGCATCCCTCCCCATACAGACTGAATTCATTGCAACACGCCCGCTGCGTCTAGCGGGGATGTCACATCGCCTCCCCAGGGTCTCAGGAGTGACGCATCACTTGCTTTTTAACACTACAGATTTCACTTGGAAGTTTTGTCGCATCTAAAGGTACTGTTGGCTAAAACGTGATGCAACTGTGGATTATTTTAACGCAACCTTAAGAACTCATTTGAAACAATATTCTTGAACTGTGTATGTTGTATTTTTGTCGTTTTGGTTTTGTGTAGTTTAGATTAAATACTTGTATTTTTCTAAACTGTTTTTGATTTAGTTTGTGGTGTTTTCCCTGTGTTATTGTGAGTGTTGGTACAAATACTTTGCACATTGCCTTCGATAAGCCTGACTGCTCGTGCCAAGCTACCAAGGGGGTGAGCAGCGGTTATCTGAAGATTTTATCCTTCTTACCCTGACTAGAAGCAAGGGTCCCTATTTGGACAGTGGTACCTACCTCTGCCAACTAGAGACCCCCAGTTCTAACAGGGGTAGCGTCAAATTCCATGGATGTTGCGTGGGAAAACCCACCACAGCACCAATAGAAAACCTCCTCGGCACAAAGCAAGTTGATGTAGTGATTTGTGCAGCATTGCCTTACTCATGATTTATGAGGCCACTCAAAGAATGTATAGTGGCTTTGTGTGGCTTCATAAATCGAAATTAGAGCCCTCACATGGTGCAAAAGTGATGTAGGGCTCTCATAAATAAGGCCTAATGTGTTCCTAGAAGTGCTGGATTCTGCAACAGCAGTGAATTTGCACCGAAATGTGATTGTGTGGCCCATAGAAAATCTCATTTTCTGCGTGGTCACCACAGATTTTTCTCCTTTTTCTGCATACTATTTTAGCTGGAGTTTGACCTCTGCACACTGGACCATTGCTATTCTGGCCGCAGTTTATGTGTTTTTACCCCAGTTTAAACATGGTTAAATTGGCTTACCGCTAAATTGCCTATTTACTTTACCTATAAGCACCTAGTATATGATGAAGATACATACAGCGACTGGAAGTTAAGGGAGGGTTTGCACCATATGATTTTGCACCTAAATCTGATTTTCCTTTGAGGCCTTCATCAGGAGTGGCATAATCCACCCTTAGTGATAACAATGAAATGAATACCTACAGTAGCTATTCTGAGTAGCCTGCAGCCTGTAATGTTAGTTCTGTAAACTGCAGACCTGATTATTCTGGTCCTGAATATGCTGGACCAGATTTGAACACTATTAACGGACTTCTCATATTTTATTTCACATATTCCTGACTCAATACCCCATCACTGCCAGGCCTGACTATACCGGCCCTAATCAAGGAGAAAATGTGAGTTGATTTGACCCTGGAATCAGGCAAAATCACGCGTACAAAGGCGCAGTATACCTGGGTTTATGTATTTACTCTCTGTTCTGGTGATAAAACCTAGAATTTGTGGAGATTGATGCAGTGAAAGGAGCTGGATTCAGTGATGCTGACAACACTGCAACCCCCACATCAAATTCCAGCAAACTCCTAATGCCAGATGTACAACCATTTTATACGGTTGCAAACGGGAAATCAGCCCATTTGCGATGCAAAAAGGGTCCTGGCAAGTAAAAAACCTATTTTGCGAGTCGGTGACTTACAAAATAGCGTTTGCGACTCTCGCTATTAGGAAAAGGGGCGTCCCTTCCTAATAGCGAGTCACAATGGAATGTGCCATTGTTTTGCGACCGCAGTTTACTTCATGTAGGTGAAAAGCCACTCGCAAACGGGAAGGGGTCTCCAGGGGAGCCCTTCCCCTTTGTGAATATATGCAAAAATATTTTTTGAGAGCAGGCTGTAGTCCTTGCTCTTAAAAAATTAAACTGTAACGTTGAATTTTTCTTTTTAAAATGCAACCCATTTTCCTTAAAAGTAAACGGGATCCATTTTTTTAAACTGCTTTATTAAAAAAGCAGTCACAGACATGGTGGTCTGCTGACCCCAGCAGGCCACTTTCCCTGTAAGTGCTGGCCATTCCTAATGGGGTCGCAAATAGCACCTGCCTCATGAATATTAATGAGGCAGACAATTTGCGACCCAATTAGAAATCGCTAACAGTGTCTGAGACACTGTTGTAAATTACATTTTGCGAGTCGCAAAGCGACACAATTTGCGAGTCACAAAATGTAAGGGTCGTACATCTGGTCCTTATTGAGAGGCCTTAAATGTGAAGCTAGAATGCTGCTTAATGTGCATCAGGTGATTTTGTAAGTAAATTATTTCACGCTGATTTTACACCTAACTGTGATTGCCCTCCTTTGATTTTGCACCATATGTGAGTTTGCACTCCAATATTTTGTCAATAATTGTGATGTTATATTGATGCACATTTACACATAATGAAGCTTCTTCCTACAATTTTGCTCATTGTACTGTTTTTTTTAAATCTAAATGTGATAAAACTCTCCTACAGACTCTGCCCTAAAACTATATACATAGGTCATTTTGCACTAAAATGTGTTTGGCCTCAAAACGTTTTTCTACTCTCATCTTGGCGTTGAATTAAGGGAGAAGTTCTATCTACATTTATTTTGGCTCCTACATGTAGTTTTTGCTCTTAGTTGTATTTATGTGTTCCGTTGATTTTCATGCCTCTAAATGTAATTATTTCCTTAAATGTGATGTCTGCGTCTAAAACTGTTTCCACATTCCTGCTTATGCTTCAAAAAGGACTATTTTTTTATGTAAATGTGATTTTACACCTACATTGGATTATGGGCATATGTTATACAACAGTGCTGCTGACTTTGTACCGGGAGTGATTTTGAGTCTCTGTTTGTGAACCTATATGTGACTTAATCCTAACTGTGTATTACACCTACAAGGGTCTCCACCCCCTGGTGATATAGAATTAAGGTTGATTTTGCACTCAAATTTGATTTGTCACTTAAATGCGTTTTTGAACTACAACATTTCCATGCTCCTGCTGATTTAACATCAAGGGGCACCAAGAAATGATTTATGTACCTAAATTTGATTTATCTCTTAAATGTGATTTGTTCTCCTAAATGTTTTCCACAGTCCTTCTACCGGTGCACCAAGGGCGATTTGCTGCTCAGTGTGGTGTCAACTAAAAGTTTATACTGGTGCACACCTTTACACACAATGTGATTTCTTACTACTGCATTTTCTAACTGTGCTGAGCGATACCCCATGGTTGCATGTTGCAGCTGTACCATGTAGATGTTGGTGCACGTGGCATTATATACTCCATGATTAAAACAAAGCAAGTTTCTAGTTAGATCAATCTCCAGGATTCATGGAAAAATACAGAAACACCAAAACCTCCCAATGCCCCATCGAAAACAATCCTGAAATACCACAAATACAAAGCCCCGATAATCAGTCAATTAAATCTAATCAGTGACAAATATCATGGACACACACTAATATCATTACAACGAGTCTATTTTTGTTTTATTTCGGACATACCCTTCTGCACAAACATACTATTCTTTTTAGGTCAAGAATCAGTGTGCATGCGCTGTCTGCAAGACCTGTTGGATTCACTCATACTGAGTGTAATCCCTCCTCCTGCTGCCATAGGTTGACACCACTGTCGCTCTTCTTGCCGGTCGATACCTCACTTCCGTTTAAGGCTGAGGAGCATCGGCCGAGCACAAGTTTCTTGCACAATCATCCGTTTCTCTTTTGAGAGAACTCGTTTTTAATTATTGCTTTCCGCCTGTCGAAGACTGCTATTCCGCTTCAAGGAGGCATCGTTCAGCAACACACATCTATATGCTTTATGTTTCAGCAGGGCGTCCCCCATTTGCTCTTGCACACCTTCTACTTGTTTTCTCTTGTTTTCTCTTCCATCTGTCTCATTGTTTGTCTATAAGTGCATGCCATCACCCTGAGCAACACATGCACAGCTTCAGTTTTGCTGCAATCAAATACTGCAACACTTTAATCTGAAGCTTCTCCTGAGCCAGACATAGCCGGAGCCCAGAGTATGGCTGTCACTACTTGTTCCAGACTGCACTGAGCACTTGTTTACAATTGTTGCAGCCTCGCTGCTTTCCCCTGTAATCCAGACTTGTTCCCGGCACTTCGCCTGTGACCATATCCTGGAGTAGGAGAGGCCATGAACACTATCCATCCGTCTTTGGAAATCTTCAGCTTTAGTGGTACTACCCCCTGGGTCTCTCCAACTCTTTTCTTATTTACAATTATTGCAGCTGTATCTTCTATTATGAAGGTGCACATTTCTTTTTAGGTCTCGCCTAGCTATCGCCTAAGCGATCGCTATGCAAGAGATTTAGTAAAGGGCACCAGAAAAGGCTCCCAAAGACCTTTGGAATGCGGTTTATGTCAGTGCATGTGAGGCATTCAAGCGCGAAGCTGACATCTGGCATTCTTCATCGAACTTGAAAACAGCAGACTGCTTTCGCCAGAGCGCACTGTGCCTCACTTCCTGCTTCCCCTCTTGCAACAATTAACTTTCGTCATTGCTCACTCCCCATATGCTCGTTCCCTCCCACCCTTCCTTTGATGTCCGCTTTTCTTGTTGTTTACAAACCATTGCGTTGGTTCACTCGCTCACAATTTCCGATTAGAAAACACGCACGCCACGCATGACTGCCCTTCTTCCTGTTTTCATCATTAATTTGTACTGTTTGTGACTAAGAACCCGAAACGCACTCACCCTGAGAATGGAATGTGCACACTGTTGCAGCAGAGCGTGGGCGCACTGATACAAGAGCATGCATACTCTAGTATCAAAGTACTTACACAGCTGCACGCCTCACACTGCTGCATGACTTACACTGCAGCACACCTCACACTGCTATACGCCTCACACTGCTGCATGCCTCACACTGCTGCACGCCTCACACTGCTGCACACTGCTGCATTACTCACACTGCTGCATGCTGCACACTGCTGCATGCCTCACACTGCTGCATGCTGCACACTGATGCATGCTGCACACTGCTGCATGCTTCACACTGCTACAAGCTGCACAGTGCTTAACGACACACTGCTGCATGCCACACTCTGCTGCACGCCACAAACTGCTGCACGCCACACACTGCTGCATGCCGCACAATGCTGCACAACACAATGCTGCACGCCACACACTGCTGCACGCCTCACACTGCTGCACGCCTCACACTGCTGCACGCCTCACACTGCTGCTCGCTGCACACTGCTGAATTACTCACACTGCTGCATGCTGCACAATGTCGCACGCCTCACACTGCTGCACGCCTCACACTGCTGCACGCCTCACACTGCTGCATGCCTCACACTGCAGCACGCCTCACACTGCTGCATGCTGCACACTGCTGCACGCCTCACACTGCCGCATGCCTCACACTGCTGCACGCCACACACTGCTGCATGCTGCACACTGCTGCACGCACACACTGCTGCCGCCACACACCTCAAACTTCTGAACGCCTCACACTGCTGCATGCCTCACACTGATGAACGCCACACTCTGCTGAACGACACAAACTGCTGCACGCAACTCGCTGCTGCATGCCGCATAATGCTGCACGACACACTGCTGCACGCCACACACTGCTGCACGCCACGCACTGCTGCATGCCTCACACTGCTGCATGCCTCACACTGCTGCACGACTCACACTGCTGCTCCCTGCACAGTGCTGAATTACTCACACTGCTGCATGCTGCACACTGTTGCATCCCTCACACTGCTGCATGCCTCACACTGCTGCACAACTCACACTGCTGCACGCATCACACTGCCGCACACCTCACACTGCTGCATGCTGCACACAGTGGCACGCCTCACACTGCTGCATGCCTCACACTGTTGAACGCCTCACACTGCTGCATGCTGCACACTGCTTAATGCCACACACTGCTGCACGCCACACACTGCTGCATGCCTCAAACTGCTGCACGCCTCACAATACTGCACGCCTCACACTGCTGCACGCCATACAATGCTGCACGTCTAACACTGCTGCACGCCTCACACTTCTGCATGCCACACACTGCTACACGCCACACACTGCTGTACGCCTCATACTGCTGCACGCCTCACACTGCTGCACGCTTCACACTGCTGCATGATACACTGCTGCACGCCACACACTGCTGCACACCTCACTCTGCTGCACACCTCACACTGCTGCATGACTCACACTGCTGCACTCCTCACACAGCTGCACACCTCACACTGCTGCATGCCTCAAACTGCTGGACACTTCTGCACGCCTCACACTGATGCACGCTCACACTGCTGCGCCCCTCACACTGCTGCACACTGGACACTGCTCCATTACTCATACTGCTGCATGCTGCACACTGCTGCATGTTTCACACTGCTGCATTCCTCACACTGCTGCACGTCTCGCACTGCTGCCCCCTCACACAGCTGCACCCCTCACACAGCTGCAAAACTCACACTGCTGCACGCCTCACACTGCTGCACGCCTCACACCGCTGCAGAACTTACACTCCTGCACACTGCTGCATTACTCACACTGCCGCACATAATTCAGTAAACACCCCCAAGTACTACCCTAGAAGTGATACTTACACAATGCATATGTTTTTTATTTCAGAGTCTCCCCTGATGAAGGCACCGTAGAGGTGCCGAAATGCATTGGGCTCTTTTGTAAATACATGAGAATTGTATGGATATATACATGTTATGCCAAAATAGTGAAAATGTAACAATGTTTGTATAACTGAGAAAATGTAAAAAATCTTTTGTTATGAATAGTGAAAATAACAATCAAGATGGTTAAAAACAAGATGCAATAACAAAAAAATAAAAGTTAAAGCAAACGTACAACATAAAGAGTGTCAATAGTATGTTGAAAGTTTGAGGTGCGGAGCTCCAGGTGAACAGTGCACGATTAGGTGGGTCCAAAAACCCATCATAACCACTTCATAAGACACAGGAGTGACTATCCTGATTAATCGTGGCACCATTTGATAATCAAGCAAAATACCACTAAAAATAACGGAGTGTTCCTCGCGAACCAAATTTACGCAGGCACACTGCTGCAAGCCACACACTGCTGCACGCCACACACTGCTGAATTCCACACGCTGCTGCACGCCACACTCTGCTGCACTCCACACTCTGCTCCACTCCTCACAATGCTGCACGTCTCACACTGCTGCACGCCTCACACTGCTGCATGCCTCACACTGCTGCATGCTGCACACTGCTGCATTACTCACACTGCTGCATGCTACACACTGCTGCACGACTTACACTGCTGCATGCTTCACACTGTTGCACACCTCACACTGCTGCACACCTCACACTGCTGCACGCCTCACACTGCTGCATGCCTCACACTGCTGCACGCTGCACACTGCTGTATTATTCACACTGCTGCATGCCACACACTGCTGCATGCCACACACTGCAGCATGCCACACACTGCTACATGCCACACACTGCTGCACACCACACACTGCTGCTCGCCTCACACTGCTGCACGCCTCACACTGCTGCATGCCTTACACTGCTGAACGCCAGACAACACCACCACATCACTCTAGGACACCACCACATCACTCTAGGACACCACCACCACCACATCACTCAGGGACACCACCACATCACTCAGGGACACCACCTTATCACTCAGGGACACCAAATCACTCAGGGGCACCACCACATCACTCAGGGGCACCACTCAGGGGCGCCACCACATCACTCAGGGGCACCACCACATCACTCAGGGACACCCCCACATCACTCACAGACACCACCACATCACTCGGAAACACCACCACATCACTCGGGGACACCACCACATCACTCTGGGACACCACCACAGCACTCTGGGACACCACCAAATCACTCTAGGACACCATCACATCACCTTGGAACACCACCATATCACTCTAATACATCACCACATCACTCAGCCCAACCACATCATCACTCATCACCACAACTGCATTACTCAGAACCCCAACAGCATTGTCCTTGCTTGCTACCAACAAGCATTGCCATAGCCAATAGGACTAACATTAGGAAAGAGTAAACTATTGGCTTTGTGAATAACAATGCTATTAGTTTATATATTTTCAAAGCCAACACATATTTAAAAAAAATGTCATTTACAATACCAGCAGCTCACACTTTCCTAAAGTGAGACCTATTGCATTGCAAATGCTTGTTTTCTGTAGTCGCCATCACCCCTTTCCTCACTCCCCTCACTCTTGTTTACTCGTTTCTCACTGTGTCCCCTGTCTCTATCACTTACTGTCTCGCTTTGAGCCCATCTCTCATTCCACAGGCTCAATCTGCCTGGCTTTCTCTTCTTGTCGCAAATCCATCTGCTCGGCTCAGTTTGTTCCTCTGCCCTCCCTCTGACACGGCTCAGGCTCCTTCGTTTCTCTGACATTTCCCTGCAATTACTTCATAAATACTTTTTACCAAACCCCATGCCTTTTCCATTTTCATTTCATCATTTGACCTTTCATTTTTTACCCCCTTTTTTGTTTTACCTCTTTCTTTTGCTCCTTTTTCTCCACTGTTTTAAGTTTGTTTTCTACTTCCGGGATAACCAGCTTGTTTGTGTGTACTAGCAAAGCTGCCATGGACTCTCTGACACACTGCCTGTGAAGCTGTGAACTCACTTACTTTTAGTGTGTGCTTTCTAAGCTTGCCTGTCTGGATAGCATTTCACATTGGAAGGACTTTGTAAATCCACAATAACGGACTAGGTATGGACTGACCACAGTCTTAAACACAAGTTAGAAACATTGTCAAACTAAACACCAAGACACGTGCAGAAACAAGGGTGCCCATTCACGTGCCGATGCCATTTCAGAAACACTAATTGGTGTACACGCATATGAAAAGGCGTACTTTCACACCCCCACTTATCAGCATACGGCACTCAAAAACAAACAAACATCACAGATGCACACGCAGAAACAAATCGGTTCTCATGCACAAACAAATATCTTCCAACATTCCAGATTCAAGTATCCTACCCCTTCCTTCAAATACACACAGGAAAATGCAGACCCGTACGTACGTGCCAACAACCTGAAATGCAGACAAACACACTTGAACACGTAGACACACAGATAGTTACATACACTACCCAGTGCACACACAAACCTAAATTGAAATACATGCATACACGAACAGGTGCCACACGCTCATAGGAGAACGAATAGAAATGCACACAGACACGAAGACAATTTTACAAGACTAGACAGAGGTCCACACAGGCACACAAATATACACAAGAACAAATAGGCATGCCCACAGACACAAGAACAAATCGACATGCACACAGACACACACAAGAACAGACATGCACACAGACACACACAAGAACAGACATGCACACAGACACACACAAGAACAGACATGCACACTTATAAAAAAAAAGACATGCACTGACAAACATTCAAGACAATTTGCACATGAACACACACACTTGTATAAGAACAAGTAGACATGCAGCACACATACAAGAACCATTGGTCATGCACACATACACACTTATAAGAACAAATAGATCAGAACACACACAGACAGAACATTGGGACACACACACGCATTCTTTAATAAGAACAAGTACACATGCACAGTCACACATAAAAGAACAATTGGATACACACATACACTTATAGAAAAGCAAGCAGACATTCAGAGAAATGTGCAGTCATATAAAGAACAAAAATAAATAAATGAGGTAAGTGCTGGACGTAATGGGTTTAAGCAATAGGCTGGAGCTTATTAGAGCGTTTACTCCTAACCCATTAATGCCAGGGTTTACTTCTCCAGTGGTATATTTGATTTTCCTGGTATCAATGCCTTATTTGTTGGGGGTCAGCTGGAAAAAGCATTTTCTTGGTCACCAAGCCCTGGGAGGTGGTGGTCACAGGGCGCATGGGATACGGCTGCATCAGCTGGACGTGATGCACCTCTTATTAGCACAAAGGGAAGCAGTCGCCATCTGAGAATCTTGGATGTTGCTTGCGATTCATATTTCTAAGAATGGAGATTAGCTCAGTCTTACTCCACATACTCTCAACCGTTTGGGTCTCTGAAAAGGAAGAGATCAGATGTTTTTGCGGGGGTCCTGTTTTAGTGAATAAAGATGATCAGCTTTTTGGATGATTAGGATGGTTCAAATGCCAGGCAATCCAATTGAACCCGTTTAGAGGCATCTTTCTTGAGTGGCATACAGTCAAGATGAGTTAGAAGAGTTCGACTTTCCTCCTTCGAGGCTAAGTTGAGCGGTATGCTAATGACGCCCTTGATATGGGCAACATTAATAGTTATATGCAAATCTTTAATGTCCCAGGCATGCAACATTATTTAGCCTGGCTTACGAATACTGAGCATTGATTCTGCTTGACCAGGTTAAGACTATATATGATCCATTACTTAGTTGCCTTTCGCTTGGCCATCTTCTGGTTTGCTTCTCTTCCAGGCTGTCCGTGTGATCCCATCTCTCAATCTACTGTGCACTTTATGTTAATTTTGCACTTTGGACTGCAAGTTAAGAGCCTGATTTCTACACCCGATCCTTTTGCACAAGCACTTTACTTCATTTAAAGGGAAGCTGCAATCTTTAGCTTCACTGGATATTTGCCTTTCTGTAGTTAGCTATATCATTGACGTTATAAAGCCAAAGAAAAATTATGCGGCCTGAATCAGAAATTGTGGAATTTTATTTTGTATATTCTTTTAATACTTTGTAGCATTGCTGCATTCCAAAACATGTCAGTCAGTCAAAGTTCTTTATTGCGATAACTTAATATCATACAAAGACAATGGCATAAAAAAACACAAACAACAAATAACATGAATAAAAAAAGCAGGTAAAAACAATTAAAAAACAGTTAGAACATTAAAAAAGAGCATTTCAGATAAAAATCAATGTACCATGTGCAAATCATTAAGACTTTGTAATTGTGTAGTATTAAAGTGCATTAATAATGAAGTGCATGATAAAGTGCAATATCCCAAGGAATAATCCCCGCATAAATGTTCTACTAAGATACACACTTTGATCTAAAATTCGTTAACCTGAAGTTGCCATCAGCCCGGCTAGTTAATAAACAAGTCTGCACTCTTAAGTCTGGTATTCCTGCTTCTTATTGCTCTTACCAGGAAATTTGCCACGAAAAACATGATCCTGGGAGTTTGCAGCATTTGTAAGTAAATAAGAGCAGGTCGGACCAGAATAAATCCCGCTTCCTTAAGTATAGGAACGAGAAACTGCCTCCGGGCATCGTTATAATAGCTACAGAACATTATAAAGTGCATTGTGCTCTGATCTGAAAAAAGATCACATGGACATGGCGGGGCCTTTTCAGGGGTACTCCACTCAGAGTAAAAACCCAGGTTAAAATGAATTAGGTTAAGTCTAAAACGGGTTAAAATGAACCTATGATAAGGGTTAGTCACCACATTAAGGTAGTTGTCAGGACCACTAGGTATAGCCAGCAGGAGGCTGGCCCTAACACAGGGTTTCTGTAGCTCGACTTCCTCCCTCTCCAAGGAAAGAAGGTCTTTCATAGCAGCCTTGATGAGGACAACGTCATTGGATGTTATGGAGTCAATGGCTGTGTATAGTTCAGGCCTCCCCAACCTACAAAAACTGTCCTTAATGTACTTTAACCATCCAATCTTGTGTACATTGTCCAGGGTCAAACAGTCCCTTATTATGGAATGGTTTAGGGGAATTTCAGGATTAAGCCACAGCTTGAGCCAAGCGATTAATGGGGCTATTCTAACCATATCGCTAATGAAGCCTTCTCCTATCTCCTGGTGGACAGTATAAGATGGGGTTGACTGCGGGACGCCCAAAACTGATCTGAAAAATCTGTTTTCCGCGGTCTGTATGGGGTCAACTCTTTTATGCCCCCAAAGGGAGCTCCCATATGAAGCTACAGAGATACATTTGGCTTTGTATATTTTGCTGATAGCTTCAAAAGGCCTGCCCCCTAGTCTTTTTGAAAAGCCATGAAGGGCCGCGGAAGTTCTAGCCAGTGTAGCTACTCTACTTTTTACGTGAGGGCCCCAACTACCTTTCTCGTCAAAGGTGATCCCTAGATAGGGGAAAGTAGTAACCCGAACAAGTTTTTCCCTTCCGCAGAAAAAGGTTTTATGGACGGATTTCCTTGAAGCCTGACCCATAAGCATGATCTGGGATTTTTTTGCGTTAATTTTCAGGTCTAAGGAACCCATGAAGGATTCGAAAGCATCCAGCAGCCGTTGTAGCCCCACTCCTGTTCGCACCAGAAGCACCGCGTCATCCGCGTACAGGAGAACTGGAATACCCTGTTCCCCCGCACGTGGAATATCGCAAGTGACCCCTCTTAGAGCGGGCTCTAAGGCATTCACATACAGCGTGAACAGTAGAGGTGCCAAGATGCATCCCTGACGGACACCTCTTTCAGAAGCAAACACTTCAGTACATCTTCCATCAGTAGAGACTCTAACTTTAGCAGACAGGCCAGAATGCAGGTCGGACAGTAAGCTGACTATAGATCTGTCCAGACCCATCTCAACCAGTTTACCCCAGAGCTTAGATCTATTGACCATATCGAATGCAGAGGAGAGGTCCATGAACCCTAGGTACATGGACCCATCCTTAGCTCTGGTGTATTTCTCAATCAGTAGGTGGAGATTGAGGCACTGGTCCAGGGTGCTTCTCTTGGGTCTAAACCCGTATTGCACATTGCTCAAGATGTTGTTCTCGGTGGCCCATGTATTCAATTTTGCTAATAGGACTCTCCCTAAGATTTTGACTGAGGAGTCTATCAGTGAAATGGGCCTATAGCATACAGGGTCCTGCCTATTGCCTTTTTTAAAAACCGGAATAATAGTTGAAGTTTTCCAGGACTTCGGGATGTTGTCACGGTTTAAGGCGTTAAAAACCCTGCAAAGCAGTCTTGACCAGAAGTTGGGGAAACATTTAAAGGCATCGGCCGGAACACCATCCGGTCCCGGTGCCTTTTTTGTCAGAGTGCGACTGATGGCATCTAAAATGTCCTCAACTTCAAAGTGCAGGTGGTTACCCAGTGTGGTAGTAGACTCTTCATGAGCACTATTCTTAGCTAGAGACTGGCCTGAGTATATGTCTCTAAAGTGTTGAATCCAGTCCTGATCTGGAATATTTGCTTCCAGAGGGGAGTTATCCTCGCCTGTAAGAAGGGGTTGATTAACAATTCTCCAGAACTCCCCACTATTTTTTAATATGGCTGGATCTGTAAGTTGCGCCCAAGCTTCGTCTTTAAGCTCTTTCTTTCTGGCTGCAATAGCTTTTTTATATAAGGCCCTACTAATCCTAATAAGGTCGCGATCCTTTGGATCGGATTTGAGGGCGTTAAGCAGCGCAGAATGTGCTAGGGAACAACCAGGATCAAACCATCTTTTAAGAGGTTTTGTCTTGGTCTTGCTGATCACAGAGAGCCTACCATTTATCTTACAGCATATATTAGTAAATGCGAGAATGACATCCCCATTATTAGCATCATTCGATAAGCAGACCCCAACCTCTTCCTCAGCATCTAACAAAAGTTCCTGAATGAACGGTTCTGGGGTTATGCTGTCCCATTTGAGTCTGCGTCTTTGGTCCTTAACTTTGATTGGTCCATCCATAAAGGTTGAACCATGGATGCGTCCTAATAATTCACCCTCTCCTATATCCAGAGAAACTGGGTTGTGGTCACTAAAAACAGATATCACAGTTCTATACATAAAAACATTGGATAAAAAGCATGCAGAGATAAAAATATAATCAATGATAGAGCCATTGTCTGAGCCCTTAAAAGTAGGGGCCCTGACCTCCTCCCCACAACTAGATTCATAAAGGTTCCATCTAGCAAGAAAGTTTTCTAAACATTCCCCTTGCTTGTTGTGCGCCAGATGAACCATTGCACTGTTCGGGGGGGAGTCAACGTCATCACAAACACATGATAGTAAACAAGGATGTATATTAAAATCCCCTAAAAAAATAATTTCGAATACATTAACATCCTCACTGTAGACTGACAGGAAATCATCCAATCTACCGAGACTATATGACGTTCGATCGGCAGCATTGGAGTTATAAAAATTAATAAACAAAATATTAGGAGACTCAGCACGAGACAATTCAACGATAAGGCAATGTTCTGAACCTGAGGCTAGTACCTTGAGGCATCCCTTAATATCAAGTTTAAACAGGCTAATCAAGCCCCCCTTAGCCCTTCCTGCTGAGCTAGCCACGGCAGGAATACTAAAGTAGCTGAAGCCATCAAGAGAAAAGGTGTTGTTAGTGTCCCAGGTTTCCTGAAAGGCGATAACGTCATACTTGGATATAAAATCTAACCAGGTTGCATTATCTGCCTTTGTCTTAATGCCAGCAATATTCCAGGTAAGGATACTAAAAACAGGCACATTGGTCCTAGGCTTTACGAGTTGTTCTGACTGAAGTCAATCATTGTGGTCTAAAAATGAAAGGGGTGCAAAGCGGTTGGACAGTAAGAGGGGTTGAGCAAAAGGATTCTGAAACCCTTGGGGTACAGAATGATTCACTGTGTTGCGAGTTTGTTCAAAACCCCATCTCTGGTGTGTATCAGGGTTAGAATCCCAGGCAAAAGCTGGTGTTTTAGGGTATGTGACATTCTGTTGTTCACCATAAAAGAATTTAAGTGTCAATGGTACAACAGAACCCTGCCTGCGTTGTGGTGGGAGTAAGTTGATTAGGATGTTGGGTAACACCCCTGTGTGAGTAAAACTTACTGCTACACAATCCCCCTTGAATTTTTTAGGGCGGTTGCCCAGCCATGAGACCCTTTTGGCTGTTTTAATTTCCTGGGCCAGCTGCCGCCCACCCCCTGGAGCTAATCTCATATTTGTTGTTAGCCACTGTAGGGCTTTATTAGACAGGGAAGATGGAGATTCCTCAGTACCAGCTTCTAATGGTGGGACGTTCGCCAGAACTAGGACGACCGGGGAGGCTTCAACTATAAATTGAAGTGGGTCAGTTGGTTGGTCTTGAGCAGGGGGTATCTCAACCGTTAAGGAGCCCTCCCCTCTGCTGGTACCTGAACTGCTAGAAGGTTGGTCAGGAAGCTGGGGTGGTGAATTACTAGGGGCTACAACTGGAATCACCCTCTCTTGTTCGTCATCCTGACTTCTGCTATTACCCATATTTACCACAGCTGTCTTAACACAGTCGACCCCCTCAGTTAGTTTGTTCATCTGCCCTCCCAACTTTTTAATCTCGGATTGAAGTTTATCAATTTTAGAGAGCAAAGGCTTGACGATGGTTTTGATTTTCAAATCAATTAACTCAGTGAGTCTATCGAGTAAGTCCTCATCAAAGGTATTAGTAGACTTTGCACGCCCCCCTCGAGTCTCCTTAGGAGGAGCTTTTGGGGTATTAACCCTCTTCCTCCTAGTCCCAGATCTCAGACCACCCCGCCTAGGTGGATTTTTATTTTTCCCGGAATCCGAACGGGAAGGAAGTTCAGTGATAGAGGTGTCATCATCAGTGGGGGATGCAAGAATTTCCTGGTCCTCATCGCTGACCACTTGATTCCCAAGGTCCACTAAGAGAACCTCGGAGCCAGATCCGGATGGTACGTTACTGGTCACGGGGCCGGATTCCAGTGTTGTGGGACACATGAAACTGGCATCAGGGAAGGTCTGTAAAGAGACTGTGTCCTCCGGTGATGGGGTTAGGGAGGGGGATAGACAACGTAGGTCAGGTGACTGACTAAGACCCAATGATTCTCTCCTTTGAGAGTTGATTTTTTCCACAGTCTGAACCAAATAGTTCTTCATATTATTAGCTTGTGGTACTTGGTTCTTTTTCGACATTATAGCTAATGTAGCGCTGAGCCTAGGCAGCTAAAAATGTACGTGGGGCTGTTAAAAACAATACAGTCTTACTTGGTCCGTTGATTGCCTCTTGTGCTTCTGACAGGGATTCTGGCCCTGCCCCTGCCTCCTCCTGCCGATGAGGGCCGTAGAGGGCCCGCCCTTTGCCCGGGCTTCGCCCCGGGCGTCCCGCTCGCGTCCCGCGACGCGGGGGTGCTCCGCCTTTATGGGTTTGTCGTTGGCGCTCTCAGGGCGCTTCCGCGTCACTCTGACGCGCCGCCGCGGTGCCTGCCGGGATTTGCAGTCTCCCGGAGCGGCGGCGCGGAGTCTGGTGTATTGTGACTCTTGGCGGCGGTGGCGGCGAAATGGGCAGCGTCCTCTAGCCCTCTGGTAGGTTTTTCTGACTCTCGGCGGTGGCGGCGTTACTGCACAGGTCTCCCCCGCTCTGCCGGGGTGCTCCGCCTTTATGGGTTTGTCGTTGGCGCTCTCAGGGCGCTTCCGCGTCACTCTGACGCGCCGCCGCGGTGCCTGCCGGGATTTGCAGTCTCCCGGAGCGGCGGCGCAGAGTCTGGTGTATTGTGACTCTTGGCGGCGGTGGCGGCGAAATGGGCAGCGTCCTCTAGCCCTCTGGTAGGTTTTTCTGACTCTCGGCGGTGGCGGCGTTACTGCACAGGTCTCCCCCGCTCTGCCGGGGTGCTCCGCCTTTATGGGTTTGTCATTGGCGCTCTCAGGGCGCTTCCGCGTCACTCTGACGCGCCGCCGCGGTGCCTGCCGGGATTTGCAGTCTCCCGGAGCGGCGGCGCGGAGTCTGGTGTATTGTGACTCTTGGCGGCGGTGGCGGCGAAATGGGCAGCGTCCTCTAGCCCTCTGGTAGGTTTTTCTGACTCTCGGCGGTGGCGGCGTTACTGCACAGGTCTCCCCCGCTCTGCCGGGGTGCTCCGCCTTTATGGGTTTGTCGTTGGCGCTCTCAGGGCGCTTCCGCGTCACTCTGACGCGCCGCCGCGGTGCCTGCCGGGATTTGCAGTCTCCCGGAGCGGCGGCGCGGAGTCTGGTGTATTGTGACTCTTGGCGGCGGTGGCGGCGAAATGGGCAGCGTCCTCTAGCCCTCTGGTAGGTTTTTCTGACTCTCGGCGGTGGCGGCGTTACTGCACAGGTCTCCCCCGCTCTGCCGGGGTGCTCCGCCTTTATGGGTTTGTCGTTGGCGCTCTCAGGGCGCTTCCGCGTCACTCTGACGCGCCGCCGCGGTGCCTGCCGGGATTTGCAGTCTCCCGGAGCGGCGGCGCGGAGTCTGGTGTATTGTGACTCTTGGCGGCGGTGGCGGCGAAATGGGCAGCGTCCTCTAGCCCTCTGGTAGGTTTTTCTGACTCTCGGCGGTGGCGGCGTTACTGCACAGGTCTCCCCCGCTCTGCCGGGGTGCTCCGCCTTTATGGGTTTGTCGTTGGCGCTCTCAGGGCGCTTCCGCGTCACTCTGACGCGCCGCCGCGGTGCCTGCCGGGATTTGCAGTCTCCCGGAGCGGCGGCGCGGAGTCTGGTGTATTGTGACTCTTGGCGGCGGTGGCGGCGAAATGGGCAGCGTCCTCTAGCCCTCTGGTAGGTTTTTCTGACTCTCGGCGGTGGCGGCGTTACTGCACAGGTCTCCCCCGCTCTGCCGGGGTGCTCCGCCTTTATGGGTTTGTCGTTGGCGCTCTCAGGGCGCTTCCGCGTCACTCTGACGCGCCGCCGCGGTGCCTGCCGGGATTTGCAGTCTCCCGGAGCGGCGGCGCGGAGTCTGGTGTATTGTGACTCTTGGCGGCGGTGGCGGCGAAATGGGCAGCGTCCTCTAGCCCTCTGGTAGGTTTTTCTGACTCTCGGCGGTGGCGGCGTTACTGCACAGGTCTCCCATATTGCGCTCTATCACATGTACTTCATTCTCATCCTTTGCCTCTGTGGATATTACGTAGCATTGTTGCATTCCATCACATTACCTTCATTTTTTAAAAACTTTTTTTATTTAATGCGATTTTATATAGCGCGAACTTTACCCGAAGGTGTCAGAGTGATTTACATAAGAACCAGTTGCAAAACATAAGGACTTAAGATTACATGTGTTACATAAAAGATACACACAGAAACAAATTGCAAATGTACAAGATGTAAAATCAAGTCACACAAACAAGAGACTGGTGAATATAGTTATCTCTATATTCATAGGGAAGGGATAAGAATGGATATACTCTAAGAGTAACATAGGAATGGTAGAGAGTACAAAGGTCTACTGCATATACTAGTGATTAGAGTTATCTCTATATACATAGGGAAGGAATACGAATGGATATACTCTAAGAGTCACATAGAAATGGTAGATAGTACAAAGGTCTACTGCATATACTGGTGATTAGAGTTATCTCTATATACATAAGGAAGGGATATGAATGGATATACTCTAAGAGTCACATAGGAATAGTAGAGTATAAAGGTCTACTGCATATACTAGTGATTAGAGTTATCTCTATATACATTGGGTGAGGGATATGAATGGATATACTCTGAGAGTTCATATGAATGGTAGAGAGTACAAAGGTCTACTGCATATACTAGTGATTAGAGTTAACTTTATATACAGAAAAGCAGAGTTCCATTAAGTGGGGTCGGAGGGGGATGCAGTCACAGCACCAAGGGAGGGACAGAGAAGGGCAGGAAAGTGAGACAAACGAGAGAGGGAAGCAGATAGTAATGAGTAAGACAGCGAGGAGTGTGTCAGAGGCATCAGGAGAGACAATAGAAAGGTTGCTAGGACAGAGGGGGAGGTCAGAGATCGCTAAAATGGCGGATGAGAAATGTAGAAAAATAAGCGAGTCATAATAAGAAAATGGCAGGGAGCATAAAGGTACAAGTCCGAAAGTCCAGGAAGAGGGCTGCCATAGCCAGCAAGTCCAAGGGGAGAAAGGCAGTCCGCAGCAAAGTCACAGCCTCATCGTCCATGAGGAGCTGGGGTAGAGGAGTTCGATCCAGAGACCAGGGGTCAGGGAAGAAAGACCACAGGTGCCAAGGCAGCTGATCGCAGAACGGGAGGCGCTCCATCACATGTCCTTCATTCTCGTCCATTATCTCCGTGGATACTCTGTGGCATTACTCCGTTCCATCCTGTGTCCTTAATTTTTAGGTTGAGCCTGGGCAGCACATGCGCTACTCTGGGAGGCCTGCTGTATTCTGGTATGGACGTGAAGCTTTGCTCACTCTCCGTCCATATTTATCGGCGACTTGTGTCATTGTCCACTGTAAACTGTGTCTGTTCATTGATCAAAAGGCTTAGTAGTCCCTCCTTAGTACTGCCTTGTCTCATTATGTTACCTCCCATGTTGACACCCCCTGTTACATGAGTTGTTACTCGGTAGGCCTTAAATACAGCCTCTGAGCACTATTTAGTTAACACCTTCAGCGCGGCGCGAATTTTCGCGCTGTGCTGAAGGTTCTAATGAGCCAACGGGCTCATGACGGAACGGTTCCGTCATGAGCACAGCTCAACCGATGCTCATGACGGAGCCGTTCCGTCATGAGCATCGAAGGGGTTAAATAGGTAGATCCTGTCTGCTGTTGGAAGTAAGACACACTGTCTCTCAAAGCTTCCTTTTTTTCCCCCTTGCACGGCATGCCACGCTGATACAGTGGTTGCAATGCCTTTAGTTTGTTTTTTTGCGGCCCAAACGCAGTCGCATCACACAACGCTTTTACTTTAATGTCGGCCAGCCGGAGCTGGATTTTCTCGGCAGGAGAAAAGACAGCGTCTTTCTCAGCGTGTCAAAGAGGAGGGGCAGCGTCCATGGGCTTCTCGCATCAGCTGGGCTCTCGGGCAAGTAGATAGCTGCTCTGCTCCAAAACTACCACTGTGTGTTTGCTTAAGGCAACGTTGGTATATTTATACCTGAAAGGTGCAGAGTTTGACGTAAGGTTTGGACATAAGACGTCAATAAAGATGTCACTAAGAACTGGCTGTTATTACAGTGCTCGCAGGAGTTCTATTACAAATCAAAACAAAGCAAGTGGGGATTTCCCAGGTTGCTGGAGGTTTGGTGTGTCGAAAGATCTCGTTGTGCTTTCTAGGAATCTAAGGATGTAGCTTTTGCCGTGCCTTGGACTGCAAGGGCGATTTACTGAAATATGGATCTGATTCTTATGCCATTATAGGGATATTATTGATTATAGCCGTACAAGGGCATAAAATAGTAATATTGATTCAGGTTCCTAGATAAAAACACAATACCCACTCCACGATCTAATGTCCATCATTGTTGGACTTGGCCCTTCTGGCAGGTTCACCCCTGAACTTTTTGCCTAGTGATTTCTGGTCTTTGCGCACTTTGACACTGTGGCGCAGTGTAAAGTGCGTGCTCTCCCTGAGTGCGTGTGTGAGATTGGCCTGCTCTCCCATAGGAATGCATGGGGAATGTCTGTGTCCCTGGTAGTTCCTGATGCGTGAGGCATACATGGTCAAGTTTGGTATGTGCGAACTCGTGAGAGTGAATGCTGCGCAATGGTATGTGCGGCGTGTATGTGTCTTGTACGGAAGCGCCACTTCTAGGAGTTGGCATATTAGTGTAAAATATGCCTGGTGTGTGATTGGCTGGAGCTGGCTGGGAGGCCAGGCTCCAGGAGTCTGTGTGGGTCTGCCCCGGTGGTGAATGGAGAGATTAGCATGCTGCTGTGAGGGAGGGGCTGTACCTGTGTCCTGAATGGGCTGGGCTTTTCCCCACACAATGCTGGCTCCGCCCCCTGTGGTGCGACTGATGACCCTAGCCTGCCTGATGAATGAAAGGGGTGGTTGAGCCATCAACAGTGCTCACAGACCAGCTGCGACTGGTTCTGTCCCCACCCTGCACCTACAGACAAAGGAGAAAGGTGTACAAAAGAGGGGCTGTGACCCCATGAAAAGGTTCTTGTTTTTGACTTGGATCTACCAGGGGCATGCTGCTGCTTGGGCCCAGGGGAAGGCTTGCCCCCCCCTGGGCCCTGCCCAGCCCCTGGCTTGCTGATGGACCCCACAAGGACTTTGGCTTGACTTTTAGGGACTTTGGGGCCTGGACTTTGCCTCTAGCACTTGGAAGCTCTTCCTTGTGGCCCTTAGCGCTGGAGAGCACTTTCTTTTACCCCTGAAGCGTTGGAAGCGCTTTATTTGTGGCCCTAGCGCTCAGAAGCGCTTTACTTATCGGCTAAGCGCTGGGAGCGCTGTCATTGTCCTTCCGCAGCTGCCCACAACGCTTTTGCCGATTCTAGAGTCCCCTGGCAGGTGCCCACCCTGCCCGGGACATTGCCGCTGTTTTTCTGCAGAGCGAGTGCCCACCTCGCTCGGGGTTTGGAATTAGAGCCGGAGCCCACCCGGCATTGCCCCGTCCTGAGATATTAATTTATCACGAGGGAGCCCACTCCTCGGATAAAGGGACCCCGCCTGCCTGCCTGAAACGAGCCGCCGCACTGCCCGCGATGACCCGGAAATGCTTTGGCCGGCCGGCCAATGGCAGCGTGGCGGGCCGGAAGTCCCGCCAGCTGCTGCCGACCTCAGGAGAGAGAAGCCGAGTGATGGCTGCCCGGGGCCCCCATGAGGTGGAGAGAGCCCCGGGGCAGCCAGCAAAGTGTAGCCCCTGTGTTGCGAGGCGCCCCCGCAGTGGAGGGAAGTCTGGCAGAGAGAGAGCCCCGCCCGCCGCAAAGGAGACGGAGCGAGGAAGCAGAGCGCCGCCGAGCACCAGAGACCCGGTGAGTGCGTGCTAAAGGGAGAGGAGGGGCGTCGGGGCACATTGCTGGTGCCCGCCCCTCCCCTCCATAGCGAGACCCTGTGTGTCCCGAGGCCCGTGAGGCCTCCAGCGATGCCGAGTCCCCCGAGAGGGACTCCGCCTACCCCCCCACCTTGCTAGTGAGCCCCGAGAGGCTCTGAGATGCTGAGCCCTGCGAGGCTCCCCCGCTGTTGCCCGGAGCCCCGAGAGGCTCCCAGATGCTGAGCCCCAAGAGGCTCCTTTGTTCTCTTGAGCCCGAGAGGCTCCCCAGTTGTCCTCGAGTCCCCCGCAAGGAACTCCAACGAAGGGGCAAGTGTTCTTAGAGCCCCGAGGCTATTGCGGGCATTGCTTGATGTTAAAAGCCCAGAGAGGCTGGGACATTTCTTGGTTATGAGCCCTGAGAGGCTCAGGGGCCATTTGCTTCACGAGCCCAGAGAGGTTCAGGAGACAGTCAGTTGGGCAGAGCCTAGAGAGGCTCCCACGTTGGCCCCATCAATTGTACCAGTTGCCCAGCACTTTGTGGGCAACTGCCACGTTTAGGCCCTGACATTGGCACACAGGGACAGTCACAGGTGGTGACTTGTGGGTTTGGCGCAATTGTTATTGTTATGCACCTCTGAATGTATTGTTGATGCATCATGTGTTTTCCCTCCTTACACCTCTGAATGAATGTTATGCATTGCATCATGTGTTATGTTCTTACACCCCTACAGGTATTGTAATACTTAGGTGGTTGTTTTCTCCCTAGTGCAGGTGGTGCTAGTGAGGTCCTGGTTACCAGTAATTACTGGTTGTGTGCTCTATTTTTATATTTTGTGCTACAGTAATTTACATTCAAAGTGCTATTTCTGAAAGTGTTACTTCTGATTCCTGACAGTGGTCCAGGTGGCCCTGTCTTGTACATATCGCCTGTAAATTCTGCCCGTGCCTGTTGGCACAGTGTAAAGTGCGTGTTTTATCTAATGTGTTTTGGTGTAATACAAAGGCTATTTTTATATGTATATGTGTGGAGTTTCCTTTGTGGTGGGTCTTGGGTGTTGTTGCTGGGGTGCGTGCGCAAATACTTAACTCATATCGCCTCCAAGTTTAGCCTTGCTGCTCGCGCCACGTTACCTAGAGGGTGAGCAGGGGTTATCTTGGCGTGTAACTCCCTTGCCCTGACTTAGGAGTGGTGGTCTCTGACTGACTTTGGCGCAAGCCCTGGCCAGCCAGGGATCCCATTTCTAACAATCATTACTAAAAAACTAAGCAATAGTAAACATGTAAAGGTGCATGTGTATTCCAACCCACCCCAAAATACATTTTTGCATTTGAAATGGTGTATGCGAAATACACGAAAGATTATTGGTACTGTACATTTTTCAAGCAGTGTAATCATTCAGTAAAAAAAGGATGCATATATATTTAGCTGAACGATTTGCGAAAATTACACATGAAATGTCTCTTAATACAGAAAAGAAGGTCGAGACTATCTCATCACATATAAATGCAATTGCTTATAAGTGTGCTAGAGGCTGAGGTAATATTTTGTCTCTAGAATTACTAAATTAGATGCTCTGTTCTTTAAGAATAGTTCTACTTTAAGCCGAGTACATGTGCCAGAAAAAAAGTAAATATTTTGGAATTTTGAAAAAATAATTTCGTTTTCAGGGGAGAAAATATTTCCAAATGTTTTCAGTAGCTTTCGTTTATCAAAGCTGAAGGCCGAATTCAGAGTTCAGGGGAACGCTGTGTGCCGGTTTCCTTAAAAGTTAATCTTTCTGTTCAGGGGAGAACATTACTTCAGATAGATGTGCAAAAAAACAGTCTACAGCTTCAGGTGAAAGTTCGACCATGGTTGAAAATGCTGTAACCGGGCAGTCGTGAGAATGATTGCTATCATTGGTGTCAGTATCAGCAATGCTCACAGAAGGTCGTACCTGGGTGATGTTGTTCTAATTTCTTGCTTCACTGCCACCTAGTCGTAGTGGTGAGGTTTCAACGAATGCCGTCATCAGGATCGGTAACGGCTGGGGACAACACGATGCTTGAGCCGTTACTGGACTTAGCAAAGTATCGATATCCATTGGTACTGCTGATTGTAGTGTAAGACAGGTGTCCAACACGCATTCTTCTCCACATAGCATACATCGAAGCACAGGTAAGATGCAGTTCTGCCATATAGGTCTGAATGAAAGAAACCAGGTCATATTTAGATCTCTCAGCAGGGCTAATCCAAGGACTTTAGTTATGCGGTCCCGATAGCGTATAGCTAGGATCGTTTTTTCCATTGTTGCTGGAGTCTTGTCTGCATTTTGGCTTGCCATATCGGAGCAGAAGAGTCAAAAATAAAATTCCTGCTACGAGTCCCAAAAGTAGTGGTAGGCCGCCAAAGACCGAATGGACAAAATTGGGAAAGATGCCCAGGACTGCTTCGAAGGGTGTTAACAGTCCCGAATAAATTGTCCTAAATACATGTGCGATGCCACTGACATCAGACATATTTAGGATTTGGCTTAGCATTTCTACGAAATGCATGTGGCAATTAGTTGATAAAAGTGTATGTATCTCTGCTGTTGTCCTTGCAACTTGAAGATCATACGTTTCTTTTGATGACGTTAAAGGCACGGTTGTCTGTAAAAGAACAGACTTAATTCAGCTTAAAGTATCAATTCGTATAGAAGAGATATTCAAAGAGGGCCAAATCGTCGCCTCTGTATCAGTAGGGCCGTTTGGATACAATGCTTGCATACAGCAAGTGACCATGGAACTAACGCTTACGAGATATGCTTTCTCTGGCACCATGCCACAACAGCTGTGGTCCGTTATTAGAACGTAACTCCCGTTAGAAAGTTGTCTAAAGAATGGCTCTATCTGTGTTGCAGGTGTGCCATGCTGGT
Organism: Lissotriton vulgaris; assembly: GCF_964263255.1. Lineage (NCBI taxonomy): Eukaryota > Metazoa > Chordata > Amphibia > Caudata > Salamandridae > Lissotriton > Lissotriton vulgaris. Next base: position 121,918 of record NW_028247444.1, on the reverse strand, counting down.
GGCATGAAAGGTTATTTGAAGTCCCCTCACAGACCCCATGCAAATTAAAACCTTGGCACAGAAGTATACCGCTTAGTGATTGTTTACAATTATTACCACTAAGAAATACATTCTGGTTCCTGTCACTATTACATGTGTGTGTGTAAGGTAATTTCCATGATGACTTAATGTACCCTTTACCCAACCTTTCATACTGGCCTGCTGGTAAATACTCTTGGCAATTTGTTAATTGGAAAGTTGTTATTGGAATTGTGATTATTCCGTGTATTATCCATTCAATGACAGGTCTTTCTGACATTGTCAACGGTAATCTCTCAAGTTTTTCAATGCTCAGAATCGTATAGTCTGCTCCTTTTTGTGCCAAACTGATTTGTTTATCAGTAAGGTTAAAGATAGAGAATAATGACGTTGTGTTGATTAGAGCCATGCCACATAGCCTGAACGCAGGTTTTGCAACATCCAGCCTAGCTGTGCAATAGAACGTAATTGGGACTGACCATGTTGTAACATTAGCAAGTCCTGATCTATTATATCGATAGCAGATGATACAATACTGTCCAGTGAATATATTCTGGGGGACAGAGTCATTAACCCATTGTCCACAACAGAAAGTGACTTTTCCAAATAATACGATCAATTTCTCGTATTTTCTCTGCTGTTTCAATTTGAGTCACTTTCCAAGCTTCGTTGGACGCAGCGTATATACTGGCCGCTATGAAACGTTTTTGATGCTGTTTGCGTGGTCCCATTATGAAATCGTGCAAGTCAGCACTGTCTTTAAGTAACGTCAAGTGTTGCTTAATTTCTGCCAGTGTGGATGTCTGTAGCCATTCAAGGCATAGTTTCCCTACACTGTATGTTGTTACTATCCCTGGATGTTGTCTCTGGGAGTATCTAGGGTCTGGTCTGGTCATTTTTAACCCTCGTATTTTGTTCAGGAATCTATCTTGACAGTTATTTGTGTCTGTTGGCCAGATTAACCAGTTTTTCCAATCAGGATGTGTTCTGTTTTGAAGTAAAATTTGGGATACGTCTATCTCAATATCTGTGGTTGTATTATCAGGTATTGGCTTTGGAATAGACGGTTTGTTTAAGTCTTTAATCTTGGCTAGGCCAAGACAAGTAGTCTCTTGAATGGTGTCATTCAAGAACATTATTTGATCTGGAGTCATGCAGGCGCAAAATAATGCTTCTAAACCTTGGACCTGCCATTCTTTTGTACCCCAGATGGTTTTTGTTTCAATGTTGTTTTTCCAGAAATCAAAACCAAATGTAATCATTTTTTCATAAAATGTTTCTGAATAAATCAATTTAGTATTTGTCAGCACAGTTTTTATCCCTGTTTTATCTAACAGTTTGTAATAAAATGTTTCCGCATCAATTGTGTTAAACCCTGAGAAGTATGGGAATTTCTCATAAAATGTTTTCAAACTGCTTTTAGGTGGAGTTGCACAATGTTCCCATTGATTATACTTAAAAACATTTCAAGGTTGAGCAGATTTATGCAAATAGTGATATGCATAGTGGTTATAGCAGTACATCTGATCATAGTTCGATGAACCCTGTAAATAATCATGTTCTGTCAATTTTGCTGACATTGCTAAATCTGACATCATATTATTTATGCTTTCAAAGTCCCAATCATCAGAGAATGTACTTGGTTTTACAAAGTCACTTAATGAAACCTTGAATTGATGTGGATATTTCAAGAGTTCGACCGGGCCATAGATTTCGTAATCCGTTTTGTCCCAAACTACCCCGCCGGGTATTGGAATGGCTGTCACATTCACTGATGATAGTACTCTTTTCTCGATGTGAGATGACTTGGGTGGCTTTAGGACCAAGTTGATGTTCTGACTTGCTGTGTCCATTGTACTGAATTTTCCCTCAATGAATTTTCCCAAACAAAGTACCATGATGAGCCAAAGCAGGAGGAAAAATACACCTAACACAATCCAAATTTCAATCCATGGAGAAATCAGATAGGTTTCTTTGAGTTGATGAAAGAGTTCTTTTACTTTGTCTTTAAAAGTTTTTGTTGCTGGCGTTACTTCAGGTTCGCTTGGATTTTCAGAAACATTATCGAAAGTGATGAAGTAGCCAGATGCGGTTCTGTCAATTGTTGGAATTGCTTTTACAAGTTTTTCTTTCATTAGCATAGTCTGTGGCTACATCGTTTTAGACTGGTGTTTCTTGATGAACTGTTTCAATTTGGGTTTCAAGAGGCACAAGTTCCATGGCATTGTTGCATAGTCCTTTTTTATTCACTGCAGGTTTATCAAATGGGATTAGTCTATCAGTTTGAATCTCTTGGATTGTAGAAAATTTTGGAATTCTGCTATTTCTTGGGAGTCCACTGGGCCTATTACTTATTATTGGCCACATGATTGTGGTTTTACCAGGTCGATGGATACAACTCGGTTCTCCTTTTTACCAGCAAGGGGCGGTAGTACAACTGATCTTGTTCCGCTGACTGCTAAGACAGGTATTGCTTTTCTGTAAGAAGACCCAAATTCCTTCTTCACCGCGATTTTCTCTCTGACCAGATCCCCAATCTTTGGAATCCAGACAGGTCTTGCTGGGACAGGTGGTGTATCTTCGGTGGTTGTTGGCTGCTGTTTTAACTTCATGTTGCTCAGGGCTTTTCTTGTTTCATTTAAGTCCTGTAAAACAGCCAAACGACCTTTGATGTCAAAGCATTTTTTTTTAATCTTCTACCACTGTAGTTTGACTATCTAAATCCTTAATGTACATTCTAGTTCCGAACAATAGTTCGTACGGGCTGAAAGCTTTTAGAGAATTTCTTGGCAGATTGTTAAGACTACGTTGGACACCTGTTAAATGCTGGACCCACCCATCACCCGAACCTTGATCCTTTGCCGTTATAGATTGCTTTATGTCTCGTTTTTTTCTTTCCACAATCCCGTTTCCCTCAGGATGGAAGGGAAAAGAGTACCGCAATGCAATGCCCATGCTGGTCATGGCCTCCTTATAAGCTCGAAAGCTAAAAGCAGGACCCTGGTCAGAATGTAGCATGCCAATTGCGTATAATAATAATAATAATAATACTGGATTTTATACAGCGCAAACAGCTACCTCGCGAGGAGGTGTCCCGGCGCTAGTAGATCACTGATAACCTTAGGCATACAAAATATGGGAGCTATCGTGGCTGGGAGAAAAGCCAGGTCTTTAGTAATTTCCTAAAGCAGGGTTCGGAGGGGGCCTGTTGAATAACTTGTGGCAAGGAGTTCCACAGAGCGGCGACGTTGGCTGAAAAGGTCCGACCGCCTAGTCGGGCCTTCTTTGCCCGCGGGATGACCAGTTGGACACGGTCATTGGATCGTAGTGCACGGCTTTGAAAGTATCTAGGAAGGCGGTTTTTCAGGTATTGTGGGCAGGAGCCATACAGAGATCTGAATGCAAGTGTCAGAGCTTTGAATTTTATCCTGTTGGCTACTGGTAGCCAATGCAAGGTTCGAAGATGCGGAGAGACTGACTGCTTGAAAGGGATTCGCAGTAACAGTATCGCAGCCGCATTTTGAACTACCTGAAGCCTATGAGTCAGGTATTTTGGTAGGCCCAGGTATAAACCATTGGCATAATCCAGCCGTGAGGTGACAGTCGCGTGAACAACCGTTTTTCTGCAACTCTCCGGTAGGAGCCTTAGGATTTTTCGGAGGTTTCTCAGCTTGCTGAGACAGCATCCGGCCACTTGTTGGACATGGGATAAAAAGGACAAGTTATCATCCCATCTCACTCCAAGATTTTTTGCCGAGTGACTTGGTGAGGGGGGTGGGCCCATCTCCGTGGGCCACCAGAGCTCATGGGCGGGGAGGGGACCCTTGCTGAAGAAGATGACTTCGGTTTTATTGGCATTCAACTTTAATTTATTAGTGTTCATCCAGTGTGCTATATCCTGGAGACAACCTTTGAAATTTGAGAAAGAATCATGTGTCATCTCTGAGTACGGAAATACCAACTGGGTGTCATCGGCATAAGAAATTGCCTTGACACCCCAGTTGGCAATTAACGTAAAAAGAGGAGCCAGGTAGATGTTGAACAGAAGGGGGCTGAGGGCCGATCCCTGCGGGACTCCACAGCCAAGAATTTTGGGCGTGGAAGAGAACGTCCCAAGTGTTACCTTCTGCGTTCTAAGCGATAGGTAGGAGTTTATCCACCCTAGTGCTCTGTCCTGAATGCCTATCTCTGCGAGCCGACTGAGTAGGCTGGCGTGGTCCACCGTGTCGAAGGCGGCCGATAGATCCAGGAGTACCAGCATTGCAGAGTCTCCTGCATCCATCGACCACCTCACTGACTCGGCTACCTCTATGAGCGCTGTTTCCGTACTGAAACCGGGTCGGAAACCCGATTGAGTTTCATGTAGGATGTTGTTGGTTTCCACAAATTTACTCAATTGTCGCTGTATAATTTTTTCCAGCATTTTTCCCGGGGCAGCTAATAGGGATATTGGGCGGAGATTCGTCAGGTCGTCAGGGTCCCCATTGGGTTTCTTCTTTAGGGGTAGGAGAGTGGCATGCTTCCAGACGTCAGGGAAAATGCCCGAAGCAATTGAAGAATTCCAAATACATTGAAGTATCGGGGCTACCGAGTCTGCAATGACACTCCAAAGTTTAGCTGGGCAGGGGTCGTCCGGGGAACCGGATTTGCATCGGCTAAGTTCTTGCCTTACCTCATTCAGTGGAATGTGCATGAACTGGGTAAAAGTCTCTTCTAGCTCGCCTTTATTCGCTATGTCCTGCTTCACTGTTTTTGTTATTGGACCAAAAGAGTCGTACACCTTTTTAATTTTCTGTTCAAAATACTCAGAAATTTGCTCACATAGCGTAGCAGTGGCGTATGTGCCGATAAAGACTCGCAAATCTTTTATAACAGTTCTGGCATCAGCCGAGCGCTGGGGCCACATTTTTAAGTGAATCTAATCTTAAAATGAATTAATGGGATGCTGGATTTTACATATAGATAGCCTTATGCTAACTACAGAAATGGCCATGGCAATACTCCGGTTGGCTCTTTGCTGCGATCTCTGTTGCAGTCTGGGCAGCTTTTTGCAAATTTATAATGTTGCAGGCTCATCCCCGGCCACCAGTATTCTGATTGTAATTTTGTCAGAGATTCCTTAATCTGTTGAGTTGAATAATTGAGTGGATAGTTCACAGGTAGTGCTGCACAGTTGCCTTTTGAAGACAATTTTTACCGCCAGCATGGTTTCCCCGTCTGTGTATTTTTCTGAACGCTTTTTTGTGGCTACGGAAGCCGGTTGAGTTGCTTCCGCTGTGGCTGTTTTAGCTAATGAATTCCCTGCAACATGAACGCCATCACGTTGATGACTCAGTGTGTGTATCACGTGAGTCTTTTCTGCAAGTCATTATTGTAAGATTTGACGCAGAAATGCGAATCGCACACTATTAGTGTCGGGAATTCACGATCGGCATTTTCAAGCGCCATCTTTAAAGATCTGATTTCAGCTCGCTGGTTGAACAGTTTCTCAGTGGTTCAGTTTTTGTTATTTTTGGTCTGAATTTACCTCAGAGCCAGCGACCTTTAACAATCGCGCAGGCTGCATTGTAGGATTTATCATCTACATTGTAATGTTGTACAAATCTGTCCGCATAGATTATACAAGAGTACTGTTGGAGAGGCAGAATTTCGATTGGCAGAGGATATTCTTCATATTTCAAATCATTCAGTTTTTTCATGTTCGGGTCAAAATAGTATGTCACGTCTTCTGAGGAGAGAATTTTCCCACTGTATCCATTTTGGATCTAGTGCCACCGTTTTTAGATTAACTGGGCTGAATAACTCCTCAAAGACTGATTCTGCTGTAAAAACATTTAATCTTTTGCCTTGGGCTTGGGCTCTTTCTTTTGCTACAGCAGTCTGGACCGCCTTTACAGTATTTTTTGTAAGGCTGAATGTTTTTTCTGCTTGTGTGTACAAATGTGATTTGTAAGCTATTGGTACCAATCCGCATCTTCCTGGGATGACTCGGATTACAAAGTTGCGTGTATTGTCACGAGTTTCTAATTTTGTTTTAGCTAACAGGTTTGTTTGCAATGATCTCAAAATTTCTGTGTGTTTCTGAGTCCAATTGATTGGTTTAAAATCAGGTTTCATTCATTCGTAGAGAGGTTTAACCCTCTCTGCATAATTTAGAATGTAAGTTCTTCTTAATAACCTATATTATATACTTCGATATTTTAACTTTCTATATTTTTAACATTCGATATTACATTACTTACCTCTAAAACGATATTTTTGATGTCTATATTCTGTCCATTCGATATTTTGTCCGTTCTATATTTTAAACTCGATATTATGTCCATTCGATATTTTGTACTCGATATTTTGACTGTTTACCAAATATAACAAAGTTATGATCAATATTGATGGATATGGGGATGAACCGCTGTTTAATCTATTTTTAGCAGATCTTTATAAGGATCTTTATGCTAGGGTCAGCGTCAACCAAGATGGTAAATGCACTAAGCACTTTAAAGTAGGGGTGGGCGTAGTGAGCGTAGTGGGGCTATGCAAAGCTCGCAAAGTGGGATGGAAGCTACGCCAACCCACACACTTTGCGGATCCCCACTGCGCGCCGCCCGCCTCCCCCCCCTCTTCTACATACCTAATTTTAATGTTAAACACAGAAAAAGTAATGAAAAAGGACTTACATGGCAAGCGGCGTCCCGGGGCTCCCTCTTCCTGTTGTCGCGTCGACTTCTTCCAGACGAATGCGCATGCGCGAGGGCCCGCGCATTTCTTGCGAGAAATGCACATGCGCGGGCGCCCGCTCTAGATATTCCACGTATAGGGGACAGGGTTATTTCTGCTCTCCTATACGGTGATGATGCAGTTCTCTTGGCCCGTACTGCAGTTGGTCTGCAGAAACTCTTGGACTCGTTTGGATCTTGTATGCAATCCCTGGACCTTATTGTCAATAAAATCAAAACTCACACAATGAAAATGGGGCAGAGGGCAAAAATGTTTTACACTTTTTATTGTGAAGGGGTCGAGCTGTCAAGGGTCTCCTCTTTCCCCTATTTGGGGGTTTTATTCGATGAAAGAGGCTCCTGGACTCTCCAGTTAAGGGCAAAAAAGGGTAAAAAAGCTTGTAATGTCAAGGTCCACAGCTGCCATTGGGAGTGAAGCCTCTTGAAGCCTTCTTCAAAATATATGGTTTCTAAAAGCATTGCAATAGCATTGTGTGGGTCTGTGATTTAGGGATATAGCCCCACAGGGGTACTTCCGCAAGTTGAAAACAAATGTATGTGATATCTCCTGGCGGTCCCCCAATCTACTTTTACATTTGCTATTCACCAAGAGCTGGGAAGTGGCTTTGTTGACGATCAAATTGGGATTTGTCCAGTGATTTAATGGCTAAACACATGGATTAATACAGAATTGGAACTGAGCAGAATCATACCATTAGGGACTGCTTAGCGTTGGATAATGTGGGCATAATCCAATGGTTACAATAGGTTATGTTAATGCTTGGAAAATTGGGGCGACCGGAACTCTTTGTTACTCCGGAAAAGATGGAGAAAGAGGATATGGCATGGGTTAAAGCCCAATTCTTAAATATGCTGTGTGCAGAGAGAAAAGCATTGGAGATTGTGAGCCCATTTTCTTTGAAAGACTGTCCCACGGATAGAACCGTATTTGGTAATTATTACAAAACCTTTCCATCGATTTCTTCTAATTAAGTTCCGTTTTAATCATATTCATTGTCTTTCAGCAGACGAACAGGGCTGGAGCAGGTTAAAAGATCCAGGTCTGTGTACATGTGATAATTTTTCTTTGCAGGGCACCATGCACATTACAATGTTTTTGTTATACTTGTCCCTGTTATATTACCTGTCCCTGCTGGACTTCTGTGGATTTATATCAATACCAACAGACTACGTACAGAGATTGAAGACCTCGGGTGAGAGATCGCTCATCAGACCATGAGACTGTTTATAACAATATTTATGCTGGTCATTGAAATGTTATTTTGTGTGTGAGTTTAAGTTTAAATTGCAGTGTGAGGTTTGGATTCATGTATGTTACGCTGAATGCTCATCTTTGGGGTGGTCATATTGGTGGCGTTTTCTGTCCTGAGGTGTTTTATTAATTCACGTTGTGCTTAGAGTCCAATTGAGTTTATTTTTTTTTAGAGTAGTATGTGCTCTGAGGAGGTGTATTTGTGCTGTGGTGATGTTTTTCTTGCAAGGAACATGAGGGAACTTGGAGTTCCACTTTTAGATATTTACATGGTGTTTGAGGGAACTTGGAGTTCCACTTTTAAGTATTTTCATGCAGTTTGAGGGAGCTTGGAGTTCCACTCTTAAATATTTTTATGGGGTTTGTAGGAACTTGAAGTTCCACTTTTGAATATTTTTATGGAGTTTGAGGGAACTTGGAGTTCCCCTTTTAAGTGTTTTCATGCAGTTTGAGGGAGCTTGGAGTTCCACTCTTAAATATTTTTATGGAGTTTGTAGGAACTTGGAGTTCCACTTTTAAATGTTTTCATAGAGTTTGGGGGAGCTTGGAGTTCCACTTTTAAATATTTTCGTACAGTTTGAGGGTTCTTAGAGTTCCACTTTTAGATATTTTCATGGGATTTGATGGAATTTGGGGTTTCACTTTTTAATACTCTCATGGAGTTTGAGGGAGCTTGGAGTTCCACTGTACTGTTACACCGTGAGTTGGGACCTTTTTGCCTCTTACTGACCTGGCCAGTCGGTTTGTTTGGTTTCTGGGTTGAGTATGTGATGCGTGGGCGTGATAGTGTGTTGGTTATTTCGTTGTGTGAGTAATGTTTGTTTAAGGAAGAAAGAAGGTGGTGTGAATGTTATTTATTAGTTTGCGAGATTGGTTTGTGAAGTTGTTAATTGCCAATCTTATCTGATTTTACATTTATGTTGAAATTGCGTGATGTGACTTGTTATCTCACTTACTCTCCGCAATTTCTATTCATCTCTCTCGTTCATCAAATTAAAGAAGGGAGATGTGTTATACTTGTCCCTGCTGCCCAGCTTAGAATGTGTGTTGAAAGAGCCTGTTAGAATGTTCTGTGTGGATGTCTGGCAGTTGAATGTGGGCTGAGTGGCAGGAGGCCACTCCTGGTGGGGTTTCCCCTTTATATGTTATGTTATGTTATGTTAAGCTGTTTTATAGCGCGCACAATTACTGCCGGAGTATCTATATATCTTACCTAACATCTTACCTGAATAAAGGAGCATCAAGAAAGCATATGGACTACCTGGTATTATTTACAACAGTTTTGTGAGCATTTTAGCCCTATGAGGAGAATGTTTTTAAGACTCATTTTAAAGGGGGAGGGATTTGTGCAAGTCAGACCAACCCTACTATATCTGCAGTTGTTAAATAACCCATGGGAGATTTTTAAAGTAGCAAATTTTTTTGTGGCGGCAGTAAAATATAGGAAGAAAGGGTGTTAGATATTTTAAAGTGTGGATTGATCTCATATTTAGATATAATTGCTTTTATCGCTTGATTAATAAACTATAAGTCATTTGTTCTTATCTGTATCATTTTATTGTTTGTATGTGGTATATTTTAATAAATGTAAAATGTATTAATGTGTTTTTATGTAAATTGTTCACAGTGGTGTACTTTTATGGCTTTGGTTAGCTGAATAATGTTGATGTTGATTGAACCATTACTGTTTGTGCAATATCAGCACACAAACATATATTTCCATTCAAAGGGCATTGTGGATACAATTCAAAATCTGCACAAAATACCACTGTACGTCGCAAGTTACAAATAACTTTGTAACCATGGCTCCACTCAACCCCCCCATTAATCATGTACTTCAGGCCTGTTTACCCTTCCTGTCTGTGGAGAGCTGTGCTTAGTGTGCCCTGCGCCTGGCCTGTGGCTGCGCCCTGCACTCTGCCCTGCTGTCCACGGTGCGTGGAGGACGACATAGAAGGGACTGCATCCTAGTGTTTCTCTCTTGCCAGGATGGTAGCCGAGCCCATGGGCCACAGTAGCTGGAGAAGGTTGAATGCCCCACTATTTATTGCCCTGGTGTCAGGAGGGGAGGAGTAAGGCCAAGAGGTCTCATAAGGGGTCACCTCTGAACTGGTCCTCTTTGACTGTCAGTATTAAGGCAGTAGATATCATTTAATCTGTGGCAGATTGTGGATGTTGGTTCTAGGCCTTTTTATGTCTCGCCTACGCAACACGCATGCATTGCCACAGCCATCGCCACAGCTTTGGGGGCAAAAACGTGCACGCGTTGCATTGCTTGTAATGCAACGCGTGCACATCTTGGGGATTACCTTTCGGGAGCGCGCAGCGCCATATGGTGGTGCCATATGGTTGCAGGCTCCCAAAAGGGAATCACCCATGCCCCCTTCCCCTGCTGCCACTTTCACTGACGCACGGCTGTACTGCCGCGCGGCCAGTGCTTTTTAGTTACAGTTAGAGCAATATAGCTAAGCAAGGGCGCACCCTCAAGCGACGGTGCGTCATGCCGTATCCTTGTGCGTCATGGGGGTGATTACTTCGGGCCGTTGGTGACAGGTGCTTCTGCTTCAGGGTGGGGCTAAAGTAAACACCGGCCGTAGTGTGAGGGTCGTTTGAGAGGGTCGGATGGTGGTGGGGGCAGGTGGACACCGGGTCTATAGTCAAGGACCCCTCCCCGCAGCAGCTCCAATGGCCGACTCCAGCTCAGAGGACGAGGAGGACTGCACAAGCTCTTCCCCATCCCAGAGGCACCACTTCAAGGCACCAGGATCCCCGTCACCATCATCACGGGCTACCTGGGCGCAGGCAAGAGCACGCTACTGCAGCACATCCTGACGGAGCAGCACCACAAGTGCATCGCCGTCATCCTGAACGAGTTCGGGGAGGGCAGCATGCTGGAAAAGGTGCTGACCGTCAGCCAGGCCGGGGAGCTGTTCGAGGAGAGGCTGGAGCTGCGCAACGGCTGCCTCTGCTGCTCCATCAAGGACAGCGGCGTCCAGGCCATCAAGAACCTCATGCGCAAGAAGGGCTGCTTCACTACATCCTGCTGGAGACCACTGACTGGCCTGGCCTCTGTCTTCTGGGTGGACGCCGAGCTGGGCAGCGAGCTGTACCTGGATGGCATTGTGTCCGTTGTGGATGCCAAGTACGGGCTGCGGCAGCTGACCGAGGAGACGGGCGAAGGCCTGATCAACGAGACGGCTAGGCAGGTGGCCCTGGCCAGCCCCCTTCTTCATCAATAAAACAGACCTGGTGCTGCAGAAAAAATTGGACTCTTTGAAAGCCGCCGTCAGGTCAATCGACAGGTGTGTCAAGCTCCTGGAGACGCAGAGGTCGAGGGTGGACCTCCCAGATGTACTGGATCTACATTTGTTCAACAAGTTATCGAGCAGAAGTTTACAGGTAAAACTTCGGCAGTTGGAGACAACTCGTCCGCACTTAGACCCGAGCATTGTCACAGTCACGTTTGAGGTTCCAGGAAGCATCAGTGAAGAACACCTACATATATTCATTCAGAACCTTCTGTGGGAAAAGACCACGAGAGACAGGACGGGTAACCTCATGGAAGTCATACGATTAAAAGGGCTAGTGTCTTTGAAGGGCAAGACGCAACAAGAAATAGTCCAAGGTGTACACAAGCTTTACGACCTCGAGGAGACATTGGTGAACTGGGAGAAGGATGATGAAAGAACAAAGCAAATGGTCTTCATAGGTAGAAATTTGGATAAGGACATACTTTAGCAACTCTTTATCAGTTAAGTGTCTGAAGAAACAAACAATTGATGTACACGGATAAAGTTTAAAGTTTGAGTGTACTGTAAATATCTACATTGCCACCAGCCTGACTGTAACTAGAACGTTTTAAAATATTGCATTTAAAGGCAAATATGTTTCTCCAGTAGTGGTTGTTTCAATAAAGACGTCTATATTTTGCAGTCTTTCTTCCAATGACATCGTAAGTGATGTTGTACAAGTATTACAATTAAACGTGTTGTAGAGAGTGATAACTTACGGGATGTAACATGAAGTTCTATATGTAAGGTTAATTAAGAAAGTAAAATCAAGACTAGTATCACAAAAGTAGACAACCAGTCTTAAATCTCACTACGTAAAAATTACTCCACTTGTCTTGATCTTAATTTCATCTAATAAAGTTATTTAACTGCCTAGTATACACAAGGAGAATCGTCAAAGACAATCCTTCCTCATAGTAAATCATGCAGTCTCAGAAAAACAATGCAGTCAATGTGCCCCCTGTTGTGGTTTTATAACCTCCTGTATTGTACACTAAATGTTGATGCTGTTTTGGATAGACTATATATTAGTCATGTGAAAGCCTGAAACGAACAGACTATACCAGAGTAGCTGCAGTTCCTTGGAGCCAGTGGTCTCCTAATGAAAGTATTCACTCCACAGAGAAGTGCTGACACACTCTCCCTTTTAATGAAAGGAACAGCCGCGGCTGTTAGTGGGAGAAGCGGCCGGGCGGTGACCTGGGGAGGGGTAGGGGCAGGGTGGGGGGTAGTAATGTATGGATTATGGAGTTTAACAGGTAAGTAAACATAAAAATAAATAAAACAATTTTAGTTGCGTGCACTGAATCACCAAATGCGATGCAGTGTGCACAACTAAATTCGTTTTATTTATTATGTTTACTTACCTGTTAAACTCTGTAATCCATACATTACTACCCCCTACCCTGCCCCTCCACCTCCCCACGTCACCGCCCGTCCAGTACTCCCGCTACCGGCCGCGGCTGGAAAGGAAGCCCTGGTATGCAAATACTGAGAGTATATACAGATTTAAATTGCTATCCACTTGTTCTGCAAAACTTGAGAAACAGATGCACTTTTTCCTCTGTGATCCATTGGGATGTGCATGGGCACAATAAGCAGAGCTAAACTGAAAACCACTATGGCTGAGATACCCGCCACCCCCTCTCAACACAATCCCCAAGGATGGGAAACCGGAAACAGTTCTGAACTTTTGGAAGACGGGAGGGAGTGACCCTCCCGGCCGTATTTATTAAAATATGAAACAAAATTAAAACATTAAAATAACAGTTTCATATTATGTACAATTTCATTACCACATTGCGATGTTTGGCTAACCTTAACATATTCTCTAATACAAAGGTTCTCCTAGCCGAACTAACATCCTACAAAACATCTAACTTGAAATTTTGAAATTGTACACCTAACGTTTAAGGGCCAACGGCAAGGTCGTAACCGGTGTCAAGATCCCTAACCAGAAATATCCCCCTCACTTGTGAGGGGCGACCGCACAGAGGTGTACCTCGAGTGCAACTACCAATTTCCCTTGACTTGACGGGGGCCCCAATAAACTCGACGCCACTTAAAGGTCGTTCGAGGACTCGTGTGAGGAATCTAGAAGGTAGCGTAGACCCCCCCCCAAACCCCACACAACTTACCACATCTGCCGTCGCAGACGTCCTGGCCCCGGGAAATTCTCCAGGAGGGGGCTGTAGCCCCTCCTACCCAGGAAGGGGCCTTGACCGCCTTTCCTTTCCTTTCGGCGGCCCATCCTTAGAAGGGACCGCCTTCCCCGTGGAGGGGCCAATGGCCACCTCCCTCGAGCGCTCCCATCCGTAATGGGTGACGCCCACTCATAGGGATCTTCCAATTAGTGCTCACCGATCATGACCTTACCGCCCGACCAAAATAAATACGACAGTTCTAAATGAAATGACTAAATTACTAAAAAAGACAGTTAAAAGCAACAATCTTATTAAAACATGCTACTGATCAACACTAGAGCAGGCTTACTTTATTTGCAAAACATACCACAAAATGATTATTTCTTTATTGCATATTCAAGATCATCACGATAATAATCCGGACCTGCAGACAAAAAGAGTTACTACATCAAACTTTATTCAAAACCACTTGCTGTCCTCAGGGGCTGGTGGGTGGGTCAAAATTGGCTCTTCGTTCCGTCTCGAGCTCACGTGCAGCGAGGTGGTGCAGCTTCAGAGCACAGGAACAAGAGGATGCTTCCTTGGCTTGTTGCTCCTTTTATCCGTCTTCAGGGCGGGCGTAAACCCGCCCCGGCCTGCCCCGAGGGCGTGGCCCGGCCGCGTCAGTGTCTAGGCCAGCCCACTCCAGGGCGGGAAAAGGCGCGCCCCGGCTACGCCGCTTCGGGCATACCAGCCGAGACTCGCCTCCCGCCCAAGATGGCTTCCCGGGGGGATCGTGGTACTCCGCCATACGTTCGGGGGGACCGAATGGTCGCCCCTTTCCATATGGCTGAGATACCCGCCACCCCCTCTCAACACAATCCCCAAGGATGGGAAACCGGAAACAGTTCTGAACTTTTGGAAGACGGGAGGGAGTGACCCTCCCGGCCGTATTTATTAAAATATGAAACAAAATTAAAACATTAAAATAACAGTTTCATATTATGTACAATTTCATTACCACATTGCGATGTTTGGCTAACCTTAACATATTCTCTAATACAAAGGTTCTCCTAGCCGAACTAACATCCTACAAAACATCTAACTTGAAATTTTGAAATTGTACACCTAACGTTTAAGGGCCAACGGCAAGGTCGTAACCGGTGTCAAGATCCCTAACCAGAAATATCCCCCTCACTTGTGAGGGGCGACCGCACAGAGGTGTACCTCGAGTGCAACTACCAATTTCCCTTGACTTGACGGGGGCCCCAATAAACTCGACGCCACTTAAAGGTCGTTTGAGGACTCGTGTGAGGAATCTAGAAGGTAGCGTAGACCCCCCCCAAACCCCACACAACTTATCACATCTGCCGTCGCAGACGTCCTGGCCCCGGGAAATTCTCCAGGAGGGGGCTGTAGCCCCTCCTACCCAGGAAGGGGCCTTGACCGCCTTTCCTTTCCTTTCGGCGGCCCATCCTTAGAAGGGACCGCCTTCCCCGTGGAGGGGCCAATGGCCACCTCCCTCGAGCGCTCCCATCCGTAATGGGTGACGCCCACTCATAGGGATCTTCCAATTAGTGCTCACCGATCATGACCTTACCGCCACAGGCCGGATAGTTGACCGGCTATCCGGACTCCCCACAACACTCCTACCTAAAGGTCATGTCTTAAAGTCTTTAGCCAAGCTATAAAGTCTCCTATGAGTAACTCGTTCCCCACCCGGGACAAATGAACACCGTCCCCCAAATACATACTGTCACCAGTAATACAACCATGCGAAATAGAATGCAGTGTATTGGAACGGAACAATCTACTCGCTTTGTTATTAATTTTCCTTACTGAATGATTCAGAGCAGAAACAGAAATAGCCCCCGGCCATACTTTTCGTGGGATCATATGTGACCATGCCATCGTGCACCCTGGAACTCTCCTCGCCAACCAACTTACAGTGGAAAGCATCGCCTCAAGAAGAAGTCGTCTACCAGTGGTGACCAAATCATTGCCCCCAAGATGTACTATGACTATAGACGGCGGTGACCTTGTCCGCCCTAGCAAACCCTCAAAAAATGATTGAAACTGGTCAATACAGAGTCCGCCCTTTCCGTAGAAGGACACACTGTACCCGTATTCCCCAGCCACGTGAATCATGTCACCTGCTTTGAATACGTCCGCGGCACGCCTCACGTATGAGTGGCCCACGACCCACACCTCCTTTTTCACAGCCGGTGAAGTCTGACCGCTGGCCCGGTGTTGGGTCGACTGCATAGTCCGCCCCGCCTCGTAGGCTTGCGCAACTGAAACCAAACAAAAACAAGAAGCGTGAGTACATCATTACAGCTTCACAACATGTGCAACCGCACATACCTCTTATAACAATTGGAGGACCAACGCCCCACACGTTTAACTTGTTCAACATTCAGACCCCTGGCTGTAGCCTCTGTAGCAGCCCCTATCCGAAAGGAATGGGTCCCAAACTCGCCCGGGTTCAAGCCCGCAGCAGTAATCGACATCGCAAGCACCCGCTGAAACTGAAACCTCGTCAGTGGGGTGGCGTCAGCGTGTCTCAACAAGGTCCCCCCGCATGAAGCCACCCTTTGTGCTAAATATTCCTCTACACAACTCACCGGGCACATGGAGGACCCGGGGATCCTTTGTATGATTATGCAATCACCCATCGCGCCCTGATCGGTCTTGGACCTGACGAACGAGACAGTCATTGTCTCCCCTCTTATCAGAACGTGCTCTTGGCACAGTCCCCCCATCACATCCTGCTTGTTCCTCGCCACTAGTTTGCTTACCCGCATAGCCCCATGGAATGCCAGCGTAAAAGCGGCTCGGAATAACACTGTTTTATACTGGGATGAACATGTTGCAGGGAGTCTAGATAATAACAGGGCCAACCTATCCAAACCTATCGGGCGCCTTTCATCTACTCTGCGACCCTCAAGGCGTTGCCACCCACGTAGCGCTTTTTGTACTACAAAAGACGCCGTCGGGTCCTGGATCCCATGAGCCCTAGCCACAAAGGAAATGGCGGCCCGATGCCTCTGGGCCGTAGCCACTGATTTGCCTGCCTGACGTAAAGACAGCAGGAATTTCACTACCAACTCCTCTTGGCCCCAAAGCTCCCCTCTAGCCGCCCCCAAAAGGCCCAATAGGAACGGAACGCCCCTTCATATGCCTTCCTCTTCCTGGGTGCTAAACTCTCTCCCACGAGGTTCTGTAGTTCGGGGCACCGAGAGACCAGAGAGCTTCGGGGAAGGGTGCTGCCACCGGGTCCGCTGTGGGCAGAAAACCCCAGAAGGCCTGCATACGAAAACGAGAAAGCGCATCAGCCGCCTGGTTCATCACCCCCGGGACATGTCTTGCCTTAAATAGGACATTCAATTGCATACACAATAACACAATCTCCTTGAGCAATCTCAGAATCCATTTGCATCGTGCTGCCTGGCTATTGATACACTCAACAACGGTCATGTTATCAGACCAGAATACCACAGAGTGATCTCTGAACCCTTCAGGCCAAGTTCTCAGGGCCACCAGAATGGGAAAAAGTTCCAAGAAAGCAATGTTACTTGTCAGACCACTATCATGCCACCATGACGGCCATTTTTGTGCCGACCATTGAGTGCCGAATATGGCACCAAAACCAATGCTCCCTGCCGAATCTGTCCACAGCCCCAGCTCCTCAGAGGACACGGCCGGTTTATTCCAGACAATTCGACCATTGAAATCCGCCAGAAATGCCAACCAAATGCGCATGTCCTGGCGAACCTCTGCCGAGAGCCTTGTGCGATGATGACCCTCCTTCAGGCCGACCATGGCTTGAGCGATCGAGCGGGAAAAGGGGCGGGCCATCGGTATAACTCTTAGGGCAAAATTCAACTGTCCCACCAATTGCTGTAATTGATGTAGCTTAACCTTAGACTCACTTATACACATTTGCAAGGATGCCCTGAATTTTAACACTTTGTCACCTGGTAAACGAAAACAACCTTCTTTGGAGTCGAGCTCGATCCCCAGAAACTCGAGGCAAGTCGAGGGACCCACAGTCTTACCTGGTGCCAATGGCACGCCAAACTGATTCATCAAGACACAAAAATGCAGTCAAAGCCTGTCCACATTCCGGATCCCCGGCTGCCCCCAGAAACAAAAAGTCATCGAGATAATGCATAACATGTTGAAACCCCGTCTTCCTTGTGAAGACCCATTGCAGGAAACAACTGAACTTTTCGAAATAGGCACAAGATATAGAGCACCCCATCGGCATGCACCTATCCATGTAATAGTGACCCTGAAACATGAAACCAAGGAGACGCTGATCGTCTGGGTGTACCGGGAGCAACCGGAACGCTGACTCGATATCGGATTTTGCCATCAGCGCACCGGGCCCCAGGCGATTCAATATGGCTACGGCCTCATCGAAGGATGCGTACCGCACCGAACACACTTCCGGGTCTATCGCATCGTTTACGGAAAAACCACGTGGGGCTGATAAATTATGTATCAGCCGAAACTCCCCCGGGTCCTTCTTGGGGACCACCCCTAACGGGGAACAAACAAAGTTAGCAACTGGTGGCACATTAAATGGACCGGCGACTCGACCTCGAGCCACCTCCTTCCCGATCTTTTCCTGTACCACAGTCGTATGCTGTAAGACTGATATCTGGTTTTTACATTTTGCTATACCCTGAAACTCCCCCACTGGGATGCGGAAACCATATGAAAATCCGTTCCGCAACACCCCAGCGGAAGCCAAGGAATCATTGCCATGGTATCAATCGGAGTAGGTAAAGGCGCCCCTCGGACTATGTCAGACCTGTTTGGCGCCTCCTCTACCCCCGTTATCACCCGTTTTGGCTCTGCACATGGACTCAGGATGGGATGATTGCCCACACCCCCCCACATTCGTGCCTAAATTTGCATGACCCCTGGGGCCTCGTACATTTCCCCCTGTTAAAGTTCCAACAAACCCCCCTTTTACCTGCATTGCCGATTGGCCTCGCGTGATTGTCGTTACTCGTACCTGATCGAAAGGGCGTCCCCGCATATTGGCGGGAAGTTTCACCAATGTTACTCCCTACCAAAGGCACCTTCAACATACCAGAATCCTCCATTTTGGACCAGGACACAGAATCATAACAATCCCAAGTTAAGTTTTTATCATGCTCTTTCGCTTTTCTGAAAATATTGTCGTAACAAAACCAATGATTGCCCTCGTGAGATACCGAATACCCCATGATCCGTGACTGATAAATCGGCAATTCGGGCAGCAATTCGGGCCTACGTTCACCCAAGATGGATGTAAAAACCCCCCATGCTTTGCCCCAATTACCAATGTTTTCGTTTACCTTAAAGGCGGCCATCTTTGCGCGCCAAACACTCGGATGCATGAGCTCCTTCTGGCTCTTAACATGCTCCATCTCATAATGATCAGTAAGCAACGAGAAGATGTTTATATACTCCCCTGCCCATATCTTCTCTTTGATAGCCAAGGGGACATGTTGACCCAACTTTTCCCTTCGAGAGGGTGCCGACTCATCCCTCGCAATCGGCAATGGCCGCTTACCTGAACCGGAAGCTGTATCTGCGACTGGACCTGAGCCAGGTGGTTTCTCTACTGCCGCAGCCGGCGATGGCGCCTTCGTCGCTTCCCTTGTTTCCCGCAGCTGCTTCATCAACACCTGCGCGTCGTCAGCCGTGGCGCCCTTGCTACCTTTACCCAACCATGCTGCTAATTGTGCTGCCAGCTCGGGCGGCATATCCTCCCCGGACACGGGGGTGACCACGACGGGAATCGGATTCCCTTCCTCCGGCACAGGAGTGGGTGCTTCGAGTGGGGCACAGGGAACTGGGACGTCTCCCCCAGCTGCTCCCCTTCTGGGCCTCTTGCCTTTTCCTCCTGGCGCTGCTCCTGCCAGAGGACGTTTTGGCCCCCCTTCCTCGTCTTTCTCCGCCATTCGCTTCTTTAGGTCGGTCACCTCCTTCATGAGAACACGCAGCATCTGGTCGGTAGTCATTCGCTTTCCCGCCTTCTTAGGCATTCTCCGACAGAGTATCTGTAAAACAAACAAGAAAGATTACAACGCTCAAAATTGGCTCTTCGTTCCGTCTCGAGCTCACGTGCAGCGAGGTGGTGCAGCTTCAGAGCACAGGAACAAGAGGATGCTTCCTTGGCTTGTTGCTCCTTTTATCCGTCTTCAGGGCGGGCGTAAACCTGCCCCGGCCTGCCCCGAGGGCGTGGCCCGGCCGCGTCAGTGTCTAGGCCAGCCCACTCCAGGGCGGGAAAAGGCGCGCCCCGGCTACGCCGCTTCGGGCATACCAGCCGAGACTCGCCTCCCGCCCAAGATGGCTTCCCGGGGGGATCGTGGTACTCCGCCATACGTTCGGGGGGACCGAATGGTCGCCCCTTTCCAATTGCAGCTCACCACGTCATGGCAGGTAATTGTATACTGGGTGGGTATTTGATCGCTTCCCAATACACATTCACCAAGGTACTTAATGCCTCCCCTGAAAAGCGTGATCACTCCCAATTCACTGAAAATAAATACAGTCTCCAGGGGTAAAAGCAAAAGATGTGCCCTCTCATGAAGTTCTTATGTTATTATGATTAACATGTTTCTTAGTACCTAGGCTTTCTACGGATAGACATTTCTACTATTCTGATCCATTGAAATTGTTGGAGGAGAAAATGTATATATTTTTTCTTCATAAGTGCACATCAGCCTAAGGCAGAGGTCTTCAAACTTTTTGATAATGAAACCCCCCCGGAGCATTCCACAAGGCTGGGCTGTGAACAGCGAAATAACTATTACTCTTACATTGCCTGAGTAAATGATGGGAGCATGGGGAAGGGGGGGGGGCATTAGTGTGTGTAGAAATATCCATGGTTAAAGATCAGCTGTCTGAGTTGGGAAGTTAATGGGTAGAAATAACACAATGACATATCTCCTCCGAATTTTAAAAACGGCACAGGCGCAGGTATTGATGGAAAAACGTTCTGAAACTTGCCTAAGCATTTTGCTTCGCATTTTTAATTTAAGGCAGAGGTGCTAAAAGTAAGATACTCTGGAAAAGACATGTCCATGTATACTTACACGGTTCCAAAGGCGAGACCTATTAGCTATGCCACTGCTTGTTTGGGAGGTGATCAAAGGGAGAAAGGGGAGGCCGCAGCTCTGTCATGCGTGACAAACCAGGCCTGTTGTGGGTCTTATTGTGGTGATATCCACATCTGGGAAGGGTTGCGGTGCAGGAATACACCAGACACTCTTCCTCCATCACCTTCTATCCCATTATCGTTTGCCTGCATTACCATGGATTATCCTCAGTCACACGGGATGGCAGCATTTGTTTCCACTTGTTGAGGTGGCGGCCACAGTCCTTTCTGCGCTTGACTGCGTGCATTGCAGAGGCTGCCACAGTATGTTCTGCTGATAGCTCTGGGTATTGGGTAGCCAATGTTGTTCAGGGCAGCAATGGCGGCCTCCCAGGTTGCCTGGGGGGTCTCTGCTTGGTGGCGTGTTCGCTCATTGGGCAACTGGCATAGTGCCAACATCTTCCACAGCAATTAACTGAATAACAGACACAACACAATTTTGGTGGAGAAATTTGCCACAGGTTTATTTGCAGAGCAATATGCCAACATGGTAGGTTAACTTATGGGCGATCCACGGGCAGGCAGCCTCTCGCCGCCTGCCCACCTAATGAGCCATAAAACCCAGGTGGTATTAACCGAGGGGTGTTGTCATTTTCGGGGAAGGAATAGCCCCTCCCTTCGGCGGACCCGAGTCCACCCCTTACTCATGCCCCTCCCCGCTACGGGGGGTGGAGAGTTGCAGGCAACCCCGGTTGCTCAGGTCCACAACCGCCCATAGGACTAACTGGGTGCCGTCGCTCCTCCAGGATCCCACGCGAAGACCTCCCTGGGGATAATTGGCTTTAGCACCCTTACTGTGCTCCTGTAGAGGGTACCCTTCTGTACCTTACAGCCTTTGGGTCACCCTGTAACTCTGCCAGGGCCCTGGGCGTGGCACCCGCCACCCCAGGCACCCCTCACCTTATTTAATCAAGGGAAGGAACTGTTGGTTTGGACAATTTTTAGTATTTTAGGGGTCCAGTGTGCATGTCCAGGACAATAATTAAGCAAAATAGGCACAAAGTTCCCCGAAAGGCTGAGATGGATGTGTGTGATAGTGTATAGGGAAACCAAGAGGGGAAAAGGAGGTGGGGGAAACCCCTCTTGGGAACTAGAACCCTCACCTTATGCCTCTATTTCACTTACACCCTGCTGCTCCCAATGCCTCGCCCGAGTCCAGCCGGAATAAGTCCATACCCGCTTTGGACAGGTGTATTCCATCATCCTCAAAGCACCCAGTACATTTTGCATGTAGCAACCCATGCCTGACAAAACCAAAACCCCTTTGCTCCGTGAATTTACGCATTGCGCTGTTCACCCGCCTGTGCGAGGTCTCCATGGCTTCCCCTGACCGTGTGCTCTGCCATACTCGCCTTGACGTGATTTCGGACAACCATAACTTGCAGGTCCCCAGCATGTTATTCAACTCACACAAGGTACCCCTCATCTCATGAAGCAGGTCCCTTTGCCCCAGGGGGTAATGAAAGCTGGCTGATCACCCGGCACCCCCGCCAGGCAAGGTAGGACAGAGACCCGCCGTGAAACACAGGCCGCCGAGGCTCGGACCTGGCTCCATTGAGCATAAAAAGTCACCACCAGGGCAACATTTTCCTCTCGAATCAGTGTCCTGAATTCGACATGTGGATGATAGCCAATTATGGTAGGCGAGAAAGACAGCATTCCAAAATGACCACCACCTACAAATATAGGAATAGCAGATGTTCGGGTGAACCGCTGCTAAACTCCTAGTTCCTCTTCTTGGAGCTATAAGTTTGTGACTATTGTTCAGACGTACTTCCCATGACATATTAAAGAAATGCTCATAGAGCCATGGTCCGCAATGCTGACCCGCGCAGGCCCCTAATGCCTGCTTCCTGATTGGATAATGTAATAGCGTCAGGTTAAATTACTGATAGGCTGCCCCATGCCACAGTGTGTGTAAGCGGTAGCCAGCCACAGGGAGGCACAAACAGACGGCCTGAGTTCCCCGCTGCCCGGCGAGTTACAATTGTACCCGGTCGGGGCTCGAACCAACGGCCTCATCCATGATAATGCCCCGCTCTCTCCCCGGTGCAAGCACCCCCGCCGGGCATCCCCTTCTCCTACCCAGTGCCCCGCCATGGCCCACCACGACAGTGTAAGCGGAAAATAGCAGGACTCACCACTCCCCCCTGATCACCACATGGGCCCCCTAAGCAATACGAGGGAGGGGGGCCTGGGGTTCGCTGTTCCCCCCTCCTTCCCCCAACGCATCGGTATTCCCATCCTTAAGGCCACCAGCAAGAGTGAGGCCCGGGCCCGGCAAGCAGCCTGACCCCCAGGGCACCCATCGGCGAGCCGAGGGTCGGATGCCCTCTCCGTAGGAATGCAACAGAGGGCTCCCACTCGCCTTCTGCCAGGCCACCCGTCTGGATGCCCGTGGAGCCCCTAACGCTCGGGCCTTCGCCCCCAGAAATGCAGTGCATTCCCTAAATCTCCCACCCCCGAATGGCGTGGAGCTGGGAGGCTCGCTTTAGTCGTGCTGTTGTGTACACCTGGGTGCAGCTGCTCCCTGACCCCAGCCTGAGGCGTGGGGAGGGGGGCTGTGCTGGGGAAGCAGAATCCCCATGATAGGGGCCTCGGCGGATGCCAGTGTGACCGACTCCCCTCCTGCCCAGACCCCTGTCCCGCTCCCTAGCCCAAACCCCCCTCCCCGGTACGGATTAAAGTGGACCAGATGGGGGCCGGCTGGTCACTGGTACGGGGTCCCTCCCAGGCAGTGCAACCCCAGCTGGGGCCGGGGGGAGGAATGGTAACTAACCTTGTGGGCCAAGATCAACCTTGGCAGCTGACCCCAGTACAAAACAGCGTCAGATCAAATAGGCAAGGCAGATGGATGGATACCATCTACGTCACGTGACCAGGACAAAGAGGGTACCTTTCCCCCCAAACCCTACCCCCAGAAGTGATGTCACCTCGGGTCCCCAACCACTATACTGCTGTTGCCTGTGCCATCGTGTGGCACTAAGGGTGGCCGCCCTCTTAGGAGGGCCGCCTTCGGTGGCCCGGGGCAGCCTGGCATTGTTCCGCTGGCAACAACGTTTTTTTCCGCTTGTTATGGCATCCCCGGTTCTCCTGGGTTGCCTGGGAAGGATCTGCTTGGTGGAGTTTTTGCTGGAGGCGTGCGCCTGTATTTCAGCACTCTAGCCAAGCACACAGGCCATTTTAACATGGCCTGAGCTATTAGGGCGCGAGGCGAAATTAGGGCTTGGCAAGTTGGCAACAATGGAGTCACGAACACGAGCCTGCCTTGGTCGGGATGGATGGCCGATGTAGTTGCTATCTTTAAAAGAGTGAATTCAAGTCACTTGCCCGAATTGGGAAACTTCTGTCTTAATTTTTTTTTAAAAAGGAGTGGGACAAAATTGAAATACTTCGCCTCGGGCATTACTGTGAGGGTGATAAAATGTCAGAGGAGCTTAAAGAGGCAACCGCAGTGTGTATGAGCGTAGTAAAGCATATCGGTTTGGTTCCTGTTCCTCCAGCAATGACTGAAGGGCAGGGTGGGGCCGGGAGGCCGGAAGCCATGCTCTACGGCAGTGGTTCCCAAACTTTTGACTCCTGAGGACCCCCATTGAGTCACCACTGGAAGCCGGGGACCCCCAAGCAATTTGGAGGATTTCAATTTCAAACATTAAAACAGTAATTCGAAAAAAATGCACACATATGCACACAAAACAAATACTCAAATTACTAATGATTTTAGGGGAATATTTACAAGCCCCTATCACCATGGAAAAACACTTTTTGCAACGTTCCCATGGCGATAAGGGCTTCGCCTTATTTACAAGGCTGCGTAAGCCACTTAACGTGGCTTAACGCTGCCTTGTAAATAAGACCCCCTTTCAGCCAATGCTTAGTGTTAAAGGCGTGGGTGTTGCGGTGCAACACCCATTGATTTTGACGCTGCCCCCTATTTACAAGGGCAGCGTAAATGGGAGGAAGCGCCAAAATTGAGACCAGGGACGACCGGGTCTTAGTGAGGAGAAAAACCTGCGCAACCACAAATTAATACAGAACTATAATAAATTCTTTGGTCTTGATTTCACAGCAACAATAAAGGACAGTTGGTAAGTGCAGCAATAATGTTTATTGGCGCAAAAAACATTATTGCTGCACTTCCCAAATGTCCTTTGTTGTTGCTGTGAAATCAAGACCAAATAATTTATTATAGTTCTGTATCAATTTGTGGTTGCGCAGGTTTTTCTCCTCACTAAATTATATGTAAGTGTTTTCACATTACATTGTCAAGGGGTTGTACAGGTCACCCCTTTTCCTAGCAGCACCACTCCAGTACAACCATTGTTTAGACCACACCAAATACTAGGTGGTGCGCAAAGTTTCCCTTCAGCTAAGTACCTGGTTCTTTGTCCAGAACAACCGGGTCTTAACTTGGCGAAACAAGGAGAAATGCTTAATTTCTACTTGTTTTTGCATAACGCCTTGAATTGTTTATCTTCAGGAAGGTGACCATTCCTGCACCTCAACAATCTTTAAAATAAAATGCCATTTTGTAACTTCCATGTGTGCTGCATTAAGCAGCACACATAGAAGTGACAAAACAACACTTCAAGATTGTTTATGTGCAGGAAGGGGGACCTTCCTGTACATAAACAATCTTCCCTTGTTAAGTGTAGCACCAGAGCAGGGGAAACGCAGGGCTGCACCATATTCTTGTAAATATGGTGCAGCCCTGAGTTTCTGTAGTGGCGGAGTGTGTTGTTAAGCCAAGGAGGCTGAGGACACTCTCCGCCACTTCTGTTGTATTTTATATTGAAAGAATTTGCAAGAAAACAACAAAAGTAAATGGAAGGTTGGTGCTGCATCTCCTGACTAACTTTTCAATGGTTGGCTTTATTTTGCAGTATGCGTCTCCTGCTCCTGCCAGGGCCAGACTGGAAACCCAAAGCAGCCCTTGGCAAATGATTCCAGACCAGTCCCCATACAGTGCACACAAGTGCAGTGAGTGAGCCTGACCACTACAAAGGGGACTTTGGGTGGCTGTCACCCCAAACAATTTAGGAAACAATGGTGCAGTCTAATACACATATCATTATATATTGAATTGTAGTAGCTTTTAAAGAATAATAAATGAAGACCTGACAATGCACAAGAATACGACAATCTTTCTGGGGGTTCTTCAATGATTCCCCCACTATCACCCTCCAACAGTGCTTCTCATTTCTCCATAGCCCCGCTCTGTCACTTGTATTTCATTTTTTATAGCATCTCTCATACCATTGTTGGATGTCAGAGCACTTTCCATCACACACATATAGAGACAGTGAATCATACATGTAAATCAGTGTATAGAAAATGTTACATAAGGCAAAGGAGACTGAAACGTGTAGAATTCACATGTCATTCATACTGGTAGGCAATTTTAAAGAGTGTTTGTTCTGGGGAAGCACAAACCCAGGATTCTGAAAATAACACAGTGGTTAGCATTGACTTTAACAATAAAAATGTATTTCCAGCCAAATAAACCTTTTTAGCAGCATCAGGATAATGAAAGACTGGGGAAAAACATGTTACTAACTTGCACCCTACAGTTTGCAAGCAGCTCTTTGATGACAGTTTATAGGTCTATTTGCTAGATTACGACTGTCACTTATAAACTGCGGAGTAACAAAAGAATCCCTGTGACAAAAGTAGTAACCTACTGACCTACGCAAATAAAATACTGTTTCTTCTACGCAAATAAAATACTGTTTCTTAAAATTCATGGTGCACTTCCTTGCAGTAGGCATATTAACCCTCTGTGCTACATTAGTTAAGTCAAAGCTGCCACCAGACAAAACTCTCATCTCTCTCCAGCAGGGACATTAATCACTGGCATTATCTTGACACTTTATTGTTCTTTGAAAGCGGCTAATTAAACAAGACACTTTGCAGTGCTTTTAAAACTGCTGCCTGCGGACCCCCTGGGAATGTGTCAGGGACCCCTGGGGGTCCGAGGACCACAGTTTGGGAAACACTGCTCTACGGTTTCGGCTGACATGTTTAGCCTTCCCAATAAGTAAACAGCGCAAAACACTCCTGTTTTCTGCGTGCCCAGTAGTAAAATGCATGCTCTAAAATATCCAGTAAAACGCGCTGTTTAGCCTCCCTGAAAGTAAACGTGCACAAACACTTTTCTGTGTGCCAATTAATGAAAGTGAAAGGGCAGTCACGTGGACAAGGTACTTTAAATAATACAGGGGGAAGGAGTTATAGAGAACACTAAAGATGAGTGGCTATGGCAACAAGCCCCATCCTGGGAAGCTGTTCCATGTTGGAGCTGGGGGATGAATAATATACATCTTCCTTGCATTTCAGAACATTTCACATGGAAGGCACAAGGGTCAAGTGGATGAACTCTGCATTGACCTGTTTGTGCTAACGAGAGACGGCCAAAGAGATTGGTAGTCAATGTAACATACTGTTCTGTGTACAGCATGGCATGATAGCTCGGCGATGTAGCTTTAGGCAAATACCGATCCTCTACTGGTGTGCTACTAGTCTATAAAGAAATGGGATTTTTTTAAATTGCAACAAGGACTGCCTGCCTATGCTTACTTTAGCTGTTCGTCAGGGATAGTTAATGCAGCTATTGAACTTGAATAAAGTGTGTTCTGCTGTTTAAAAAAAAACACAGACAGCTTCATTTAGAACCGGTCGGATACCAACCCTGGGTGAAAGCACTTATTGTCACTGTAATGCTAAGTAGTTGAATGATTGAATGAGGCTGGTGAGTTACATTGTTGCGTTTGTATCTTGACTATGGGTTACATTTGGTAATTAGCAATTGCCTAAGTACAGAGCAGACATGATGGTGTCATTGTTTTGTTGGGGTGTATAATTTGTGATCTATCGAAAAATGTTTTCTCGTTAATGCATCTAACACACCAATATTGCTGCGGCAGCTAAGGACTGACCCTGCAACCTCAATTATGTGGTTCATGCAGCATTCAAAGAATTGCAGCAGAGGAGGTACACGGATAATTTAAAAGGAGAATTCTACAATATCGTTTGGTAGATAGCTGGTCACGCTGTGGTATGGCTGGTAGTCGCCTGTGGCTTTGGCGCCATGTATTAACCAGTCAACTTTTCAGGCACGGCCAACCTGCATCTATAAAGATGGGGAGTATCTATGTATTGGGTCAGGTTCAACCACAACACACATGGTAAGTAGGTAGGTTATTGCACCGATGGTACCCAGTCGCCCACACTAGGGATTAAAAGACAAATGTATGCTGTTAGAAATGGGATCTCTGGTTGGCTAAGGCTTGCGCCAAAGCCAGGCAGAGACCACCACTTTAGTCAGGGCAAGGGAGTTACACTCCAAAGATAACCCCTGCTCACCCCCTTGGTAGCTTGGCAGGAACATGCAGGCTTATTCAGGAGGCAATGTGTAAAGCATTTGCCCACGCACACAGCAACAACATCCCAGGCTCACCAGAAAAGGAACTCCACACAAGGTTATATATATAAGTAGCCTGTGTACTATAAGAAACACACTAGAGTAGTAATCACACAATGTACACTGTGCTAACTGGCACTGGGCAATATTTACACGGGATTATATACACCTGACATGGCCAATTGGACCACTGTCAGAACCATCACAAAGTGAAATTAGTAAATGTAGAACATATACTAACTGTAGCACAAATTATAGATGTAGAATACAACCAGTAATTGTCGCACAAGGAGTAGAGGTAGAGCACAACCAGTAACTACTGGCGCAATAATTACCGCAGCAATATCACATTAGGCATAAACACATTAGGAGAACCTTATGCCCCAACCTCAAATGTACATAATGTAAGAATCATGAGGCATAAAACAGATTAGGAGAACGCATTGCGCAATAGGCGCCCCAGTCAAAAATGTATTAGGCAGTACCCAGCATAGCACAGTGTGCCCCAAATGGGGACGCAACCTATTGAACTGGCCCTATGCCAATGCAGCAATCTTTCAAAATATAAGCAAATGATCAGGCCTAAACGTAGCAGCTGCCCACTACTTGCTGGGCAGCTATGCAGGCAGAAATGTGGGCACTCACTGTTAGAATGGTGCTGGGCTCAGGGGCCCTGCTCTGGGTCTCACTGGGGCTTCTCTGAAATAATATTGCCCCCAAAATGTTGTAGTTACCCACTGTCAAGCGGGGAAACTGGAAAACATAAGGCCACTATTAGACTCGCTGCTCCTGTTGTGGCGGGATGCTCTCTGCTCCTGTTGCAGCAGGGGGAGGGCAGGTCCTGCAGTCAAGGGAGTCTGCGAGGCTCCTGTGCCCCCTTTATTCTGTCGGCCTCACCCGAGCCCTCTCCCAGGGTCACTGGATTTTTGCAGCCTTGCGGGGCTCTCCTCCGGCCACGATGGCCCCGTAAACAGCAGCGCTTGTCCTGACTTCACCCGGGCTCCCTCCTGGGACCCGGGACTTCGTGGTGGAGCCGACGAGGCTCCAGACTGCCTGCTTCCATCCCTTCCTTCACCAGCTGGAACTTCCTGCTCTCCTGGCTAAGCCCCATTCACGTCTCGGCAAGGGTTGCCTGACTTCCTGGTGGGCCCGAGCTGCGGTGGTGATCTCCTCAATATGGGGTAGGCTTCCATTATTTTTAAATAAAGTCACTTGCGGGGTGGGCACCAGCTATTTTAAAATAAAGTCACTTGCGGGGTGGGCACCCGCTAGGGGTATTTAAAAGACAGCAAATACGCTGGGTGGGCGCCAAAACTGGCAACACTGCGTGGCGGGCATCTGCCCTTAAGGCACCGATGCGGGGTCGGCTCCTGCTCGGTTCTTTAGCACAAATTAGCGGCAATAGCCTCTATCTACCCCCAGCACAACACCCTACATATCCCAAACACCACTGCACTACCCTAAACCCTAAAACACTACCCCAACACGGCCCCCTACTCTACACAAACACAACTGCACTACCCTAAACCCTAAATCTACAACCAGCACAACCCCCTACACTACACCACACAAAACACCACTACACTACCCTAAACCCTAAAACACTACCCCAGGACTACCCCTACACTACTCAAACACCACTGCACTACCCTAAACCCTAAAACACTACCCCAAGCATGACCCCCTATACTACATAAACACCACTGCACTGCCCTAAACCTTAAAACCTTAGCCCCAGGACAACCCCCTATACAACACAAACACCACTGCACTACCCTAAACCCTAACACCCTACACCCAACACGACCCCCTACACTAAACAAAAAACCATTGCACCTCCCTAAACCTTAAATCTACCCCTGCACAACCCCCTACACTACCAAAACACCACTGCACTACCCTAAACCCTAAAAACACAACCCCCTACAATTCATAAAACACTGGTGCACTACCCTGAACCCTAAAACACTACCCCCAGCATGACCCCCTACACTACCCAAATACCACTGTGCTACTCTAAACCCTAAAATACTACCCCAGCACGACTCCCTACACTACCCAAACACCACTGTGGTACCCTAAACCCTAAAACATTACCCCCAGCATGATCCCCTACACTACCCAAACACCACTATGCTACCCTAAACCCTAAACACTACCCCAGCCCGACCCCCTACACTACCCAAACACCCCTGCACTACCCTAAACCCTAAAACTCTACCCCATACATTACACAAACTCAACTGCAATACCCTAAACCCTAAAACACTACACCAGCCTGACCCCCTACACTACACAAACACCACTGTACTACCCTAAACCCTGAAACACTACACCCAGCACGAACCCGCAAACACTACCCAAACACTACTGCACTACCCTAAACCCTAAATCTACCCCAGCACGATCCCCTACACTACCCAAATTCCACTGCTCTACCCTAAACCCTAAAACACTACCCCTACACTAGACAACACCACTGCACTACCCTAAACCCTAAAACCCAACACCCAGCACGCCCTCCTACACTACACAAACACCATTGCACCTCCCTAAACCTTAAATCTACCCCTGCACAACCCCTTACACTACACAAACACCAGTGCACTACCCTAAACCCTAAAACATTACCCCCAGCATGACCCCCTACATTACCCAAATACCACTGCGCTGCCCTAAACCCTAAAACACTGCCCCAGCACAACTCCCTACACTACTCTAACACCACTGTGCTACCCTAAACCCTAAAACACTACCCCCTGCACGACCCCCTACACTACCCAAACACCACTGTGCTACTCTAAACCCTAAACACTATCCCACCCCGACCCCAAACACTACCCAAACACCTCTGCACTAATCTAAACCCTAAATCTACCCCAGCACGACCCCCTACACTACCCTCACACCACTGCACTACCCTAAACCTTAAAACACAACCCCCTACACTACACAAACACCACTGCACCACCCTTAAACCTAAAACACTACCCCCAGCGCGACCCCCTACACTACACATGCACCACTGCACTACCCTAAACCCTAAAATACTACCCCATACACTACACAAACTGTACTGCACTACCCTAAACCCTAAAACACTACACTACACCAGCATGACCCCCTACACTGCTCAAACACCACTTTACTACCCTAAACCCTAAAACACTACTCCCAGCACGACCCCCTACACTACATAAACACCAATGCACTGCCCTAAACCTTAAAACCTTAGCCCAAGCACAACCGCCTATAGTACACAAACACGACTGCACTACCCTAAACCCTAAAACCCTACTCCCAGCACAACCTCCTACACTAAACAACACCACTGCACTACCCTAAACCCTAAAACCCAACACCCAGCACGCCCTCCTACACTACACAAACACCATTGCACCTCCCTAAACCTTAAATCTACCCCTGCACAACCCCTTACACTACACAAACACCAGTGCACTACCCTAAACCCTAAAACATTACCCCCAGCATGACCCCCTACATTACCCAAATACCACTGCGCTGCCCTAAACCCTAAAACACTGCCCCAGCACAACTCCCTACACTACTCTAACACCACTGTGCTACCCTAAACCCTAAAACACTACCCCCTGCACGACCCCCTACACTACCCAAACACCACTGTGCTACTCTAAACCCTAAACACTATCCCACCCCGACCCCATACACTACCCAAACACCTCTGCACTAATCTAAACCCTAAATCTACCCCAGCACGACCCCCTACACTACCCTCACACCACTGCACTACCCTAAACCTTAAAACACAACCCCCTACACTACACAAACACCACTGCACCACCCTTAAACCTAAAACACTACCCCCAGCGCGACCCCCTACACTACACATGCACCACTGCACTACCCTAAACCCTAAAATACTACCCCATACACTACACAAACTGTACTGCACTACCCTAAACCCTAAAACACTACACTACACCAGCATGACCCCCTACACTGCTCAAACACCACTTTACTACCCTAACCCCTAAAACACTACTCCCAGCACGACCCCCTACACTACATAAACACCAATGCACTGCCCTAAACCTTAAAACCTTAGCCCAAGCACAACCGCCTATAGTACACAAACACGACTGCACTACCCTAAACCCTAAAACCCTACTCCCAGCACAACCTCCTACACTAAACAAACACCATTGCACCTCCCTAAACCTTAAATCTACCCCAGCACACCCCCCTACACTACCCAAATACCACTGCACTACCCTAAAACCTAAAACACTACCCCCTACACTACACAAACACCAGTGCACTACCCTGAACCCTAAAATACTACCCCCAGCATGACCCCCTACACTACCCAAATGCCGCTGCGTTACCCTAATCCCTAAAACACTACCACAGCACGACCCCCTACATGATGAGGAATTTATGCAGTGCCTCGTTTCGTATCCTTTACAAAGATGTCTGTTTGCAGTTTCACAGTTTTGCTTTTAGCATAGTTTGTTTCCGTGCCTCTAGACTGAGGAAAAGTATTTCAATAGAGCGATGTCACATAATTGAGCCCTCTATTCAGACCTATGAAAGTGCCTCAGTCCTTTTTCAAAGGTTTGTCACAGATATTTCTGCAGGCAGTTTGTGCAAATGTAGAAATTATTCAGAACATGCTAAGCAGTAGCACAGTTGAACTCTGATAGATCGCTCGCCACTTAAACGGTTCAGCAGGTGTAAAAAGGGTTGTGGCTCTCAACCACCTCTCTGCAACGCAGCTCTGTGGTACCTACTGGAGGTACCTGGGGAGGCTAGTTGGACCCCAGGGACCCTGAAGATTCAAGGGGGGCTAATACACCAATTTAAAACAAGTCACGGGCCCGTTTGCACAGTGGTGTCACTGACCATGTCATGAGTCCTGTAATATGTGAAGTCATCAGCAGTGCATTGCAGGGGCGTGAGATATAGTTAGCAGAACTAACTATAATGGAGGAATTTCTATAGCTTTGTATGAGTGAAATGTCCAGCTAACTATAACACCCCTGAAACCTATGTTTTTTCAGTGAATTTCTAACGTTTTTTAAATGCTAATTTCTAACTTTAACATGCCTGAAACCTATGTTTTTTTCAGTGGGACGAAACGTTATGGCGACAGCCCAAGAAATAAAGTAAATTTGGCATCCTACACCTGGGTTCATGCCTGTTCCTGTTCGAGGCTGTGTGAAAGGCTGCAGCGCGAGCGAGACAGAGGTTTCTTATTTCTTATATATATATATATATATATATATTCACTGAAAAAACCATAGGTTTCACACCAGTTATAGTTAGGAATTAGCATTTAAAAAACCTATTAAATTCACTAAAAAAACCATAGGTTTCACATCAGTTATAGTTAGCTGGAAATTTTACTGACATAAAACCAATGAAATTCCACGTTATAGTTAGTTGGACTCACTATAACTTGCGCGCCTGCAATGCACTGCTGATGACGTCACATATTACATCACTCATGACATGGTCAGTGACATCACTCATGACATCACTGAAGACACCATCCAGTGAATGTGTGTCTTTATGAAAAATAAATATGTTTTATATATGTATTTGTAAAGGACGATGGAAGAATAAATGGTTAAATAAGTGTGTAAATGGATGTTTTTAAAAAAAAGAATTGATTGGTTAACTGCCTTATTAAGTGTATCTTAGCGAATACATATATTAACGAGTAATTTTTAAATATTTAAATATATGTATCAGTGTTTCACTTTGTGTATAAGTGGCTGCATGGGTTGGTGACTGATTCACTGTTTGTATGTGTTTTGATGACAGTGTATGTGCAGGACTGTATGGGTGGATGAGTGTGTATATGTGTGTGTTAGTGAGTGAATGCCTGTCTCACTAGTGTCTTTATGAGTAACTACATATGTTTTAAACTTGTATATATGAGCATTGATGTATATAAGTAAGTATATGTTAGAGTGAGAGATTGAAAGAGTTCCTGTTTAAATAAGTATGTTATAGTGAGTCCAACTAACTATAACGTGGAATTTCATTGGTTTTATGTCAGTAAAATTTCCAGCTAACTATAACTGATGTGAAACCTATGGTTTTTTTAGTGAATTTAATAGGTTTTTTAAATGCTAATTCCTAACTATAACTGGTTTGAAACCTATGGTTTTTTCAGTGAATTTCATTGTTTTTTTAAATGCTAATTCCTAACTATAACTGGTGTGAAACCTATGGTTTTTTCAGTGAATTTCATTGGTTTTTTAAATGCTAATTCCTAACTATAAGTCTCACTTTATAAATAAGACTGTTAGCACTCTAGTTGTTCTTTAGAACACTCTGGTACATTCTGTCATTGGGCTACAGTTGGGCTACATCTAGCTGATATTTGGGCTACATTTGTATTTTTTGGTCTCTGGAGGCCATCTTTGGGCTACATTGGGCTACATTGGGCTACATTTGGGCTACATTTTGGCTCTAACATATATAAAGCCCAATTTAGCACAATACATATTTTTCAAAAGTTAATTTTTGTAAAAAACACTTCAGAATAGGGCTACCTGTCCCTACAAGTTTTCCTTTTTTTTTTTTGTTTGTTTTTGGAGCGCTCCCGGTGCGCGCCCCGGGGAGCGCCCCGGAAAGCGTGCTTCTATAAAGCGCCCCGGGGTGCGCTCCGGGGAGCGTCCCGTGAGCGCCAATATCGCGAACGAAAACATGATCGTGACGTATCGCGTAGCCGCGTCCGCGTGATACGCACGGCATAAGCGCACCCGGAAGTACTCCAGCGAATACAATCGCACAACGTAAACATCCGACGCGCTTACGCGACGCGACCCGGGGCGCACCCCGGGGCGGGCCCGGGGCGCGTAGCGTAAGCGCGTCGGGTCATGTGACCTGAAAATAACACTTTTCATTGGTTCATAACAGTTTTGGTTTCATAATGATGAAGCCCCTGGTCTTGTGACCTGAAAATAACACTTCTCATTGGTTCAGGACAGTTTTTTTTCCAAATGATGAAAGACCCCACCTTTTTTCCTTATTCTGACTTTGTCCTTTGACTGAGGAAGACCTGTTTGTACATCTCTGTACCTTTTTGATCTTTATAATGGCTTCAGTAGCAGCAGCAGCTGGTGCATCTGCCCCACCACCACCACCACCACCACCAACAGGACCAGCTCAAGATTATATTGGTGGTCAAGAAGAGGAGGAGGAGGAAGAGGAAGAGGAGGAGGGGAGGAGAAGATGGCTGCCTGAAGAAAATACCCCATACAAGCCCAAGCCACACATTGTATGGGAGTTTTCTTCACTCCCAGAGGGCAAGAAAAAAGGAATGCGGCCAAGGTAACTTGCCTAATCTGCAATGAAGAACTCTCAAGGGGCAACCCAAACAAAAAATATTCATTTGGTAACTATACCATGATTCGTCATATGACCAGAAAGCACCCTAACAACTATTCTCGTGCAGAGCTCAGAGAACTGGCCAGTAACCTCCCCCAGTCTTCAAGGACCACCTCCCAAAGAAACGAACCCACTTCATCGGGACCAGAAACATCAGAGATGATGCCTTGTATTCAGCCAAGATTTTCTGATTTTAAAATCACTTGTTCTGCATGTGGCAAGCTTATCGCCTATGGTGAAAAAAGCGTAAAGCTCATTGTCCTTGCAGGTGAAAATCACAAGTGCCCCAAAAAGAAGTAATTTTTTTGGGTTTTTTTTTTTGCTCCAGTTGAGCCAGTTTCAATTCCCTTTTTTTGTTTCTCCCCCTAAAAAAATACAAAAAAAATATAAAACTGTTTTGAAAAGCCAAAAAAAGTACAAAATGTTCAAAAAACACACAAAAAATATAAAACAACAAAAAGAAGAAAAAAAAAGTTCTTTTTAGAACTACCTCCAATTTCTAAAAAAAGGCTTCATTTTTTAAAAACTCTGTCATCTTTTTTCCTCATAGTACGCTCCCCGGGCCGCTCCCCGGTGCGCGTACCGGGCGCTCCCCCCGCGCAAAACAAACAAAAAAAAATATTTTAAATGCCCCGCGGGGCCCTTTTATAGCCCCCACATCAAACCTAGGGGGTCAAAGGGGGTCTATCCCTGACGCCTTATGGTCATTTCCCCCTTTGATTTAGCCACCTCTTGTGTCTCGATTTGACCGAGACACAAGATGGCGGCCGCTCCGGACTGTTTTGAATGTTTACAGACACCCGAGAACCAATCAGCTTTCCGTGTGCACCTCGCGTGGCGCGCCCGGAGCGCTCCCCGGGGCGCGTACCGGGGCGCTGCTATAGATATATATATTTTTTTTTAACCTAAATTTCTCAAAATCCACTGGAGCACATATCTTGAGACATAGCAAAGGCACATAAGGCTACCAGTCCCTACAATTTTGCCAAATTTGGTGGAAATCCATTCAGCCGTTCTAGCTAAAAGTGAAATCGAACGCCCTATGGAAATAAACATGGGGAAAACGCGTTTTGGGGCGCCCTTTTATCTCGGACCCCGCTTGACGAATCCCCACCAAACTTTCAGGGAAGGACCGGGGCGCCGCGGGACCATTTTGAGGAAATTTTCAGGCAGATTCGTCAACCGGCGCCAAAGTTATTCCAAATAGAATTTTGAGATTTAGCATTGAAAAAAATCCTAACTATAACTACCTACTGGCGACCGCCAGTAGGTAATATATATATATATATATATATAGATATATCTATATATATATCTATATATATCTATATATATATCTATATAGATATATATATATATATATATATATAGATATATATATATATTACCTACTGGCGATAGCCAGTAGGTATATATAGTTAGGATTGTTTTCCATAGGAAATCCGCAACATTCTATTGGGAATAACTTTGGCCCTGGTTGATGAATCTTCGCAAATTTCTCAAAGAAGATGGCCCGCTCCGCTCCGCTCCTTCCCTGAAAATTTGGGGGGGAGTCATCAAGTGGGGGCTGAGAAAAAAGGGGGGTCCCAAAACGTGTTTTCCCCATGTTAATTTCCATAGGACCTTTAGACTCGGCTACAGCCCGAACGGCTGAACGGAATTATTTGAAATTTGGCAAAATGGAAGAGACTGGTTCGCAGATTACGCTTTTTTTTAAATGATGTAAATCCGTCTAGTATTTGCTGAGAAAATTGCATTTAAAATCAATTATATATCTATAAGCGTGCACGCGTGCGCGCACTGTCCCCGCCTGCCTGCCTGAAACGGGGCCGCTACGCTGCCCGCGGCGACCCGGAAGTGCTGGGGCCGGCCGGCCAATCCCAGCGCGGCCGGCTGGAAATGCCCGCCCCCGCCGCGAGGGGGAAGAAGGAAGATGGCGGCTGACTTTGCAGGGCTCCCGTGATGAGAGGGAGCCCTGCCACCTGTAAGAGAAGCGTCATCTGCCCAGCTGACTGCTCAGCTCGTTTTGGTCCCCACCTGCCTGCCTAAAATCGGGCCGCCGCGCTGTCCGCGGTGACCCGGAAGTGCTGGGGCCGGCCGGCCAATCCCAGCGCGGCCGGCCGGCAATGCCCGCCCCCGCCCTTCATCATGACTCGGCTCGGTCCGCTTCGGGAGCAGGTCAGCCCGTCATGTCAGCCCGGGGAGGTCCGGTGCCTGCCAAATTAATGCAATTGGATTCCGTCAGCACGAGTTTTATTGCGGCATTCTGCAAATAAAAAATCCTATAGTAAGGTATGTTGACCTGCCTTTAAGACCTTCGCTGATATGGTTCCACAGATTTTACAGGTCAAACATTTGTGTGTCCCACTCTGATTTAAATGGTTGAAATGTTACGTTTTTGCGCACGCATTCTCACATGATAGTTCCCCTCTTTGCATTTTCCGTACAGAACCTTGTTGTGCACTCCAACTCCAATGTGTATATAAGTTCAGAACGGGTTTTGATTGAATCGATTGAAAAACGACTCGATTTTTCCGAACAGGTACATTGTTTACGCCTTCGATAGAAGTGATTTTGAGAGGGAACCATGCTCGACTTATGCGCCGAGCCCCCTCTCTCCTTCGAGAGGGAGCTTGTTTGCTTTGTTTCTGACATTTCATGAACACATTTCTTTTCGTCATACGTGCGCGGGTGTTTGCTGCTTTGTTGATAATGTCTTGTCGTCGTATCCTTCCTATATCTTTTATTAGCAATTAAAAGTGGTGTGGGCTACACCTTTTCATGAGGCTTGAATTGTATGTATAAGATATGGAACTCGCGGAGCGCCGATAAACAGTGGCTTGATGGTACAGGCAGCATTTTATTGTAACAGGCGCACCCTAACCGGTCTGTACATGGAACGGAACGGCATGGTGCATGTGTGGGGGGCACAGAAGTCAGATAACAGAAAATAGGACTGCATTTTAGGGGTTTGGAGAATATAAATGGCAAAGTAGTCCATTGTTCACTTTTGAAAACATCCTCACATTTTTATATTGCCCTATTATAAATATGTACACTTTTTCAAGCAGGGAGAAAATAATACACTCAGAATCACATGTCTTCCTAACTGTAGAGCAGAAGCTGGGATTAGAACGCAGGCCTCAAAATTACAATTTTGGCAAATTAGTCAGGATTATACCACCTGTGCACCATACAATGTGTGCACACGTTCAGCTTTTACTGTGGGTTCATAAACGTGCATTTCTGGACTCGTGACCTCGACGGATCGATCGAGTGAGGGGTCGGTGCACAAGAACACCATCCACATCACGACCAGCGCCGACGACACCTTCACCGCCGCCAAACACCTCCACTTCAAGATACACACCGACCCCAAGACCACCCTCAGAGGCACTCTCATCTACAGACCCCCGGGACCACGCACACAATTCAGCGAAGCATCACAGACTTCATCAGCCCGCACGCCCTCCCGTCCGCTGGCTACATCCTCCTAGGGGACCTCAACTTCCACCTGGAGAACAATAGGGACAGCAACACCACCACCCTGCTGGACAACCTCGGACTCAAGCAACAGGTGAACACCCCCACCCACTACGCCGGCCACACGCTTGACCCAGTCTTCTCCTCCAGCAAGTACATCGCCTTCAGCCACTCCACCGGACTTCATTGGACGGATCACAGCTGCGTCCACTTCAGCTTCAGAAAAACCACGACCCACCACCACCCGAAACAAGCTCCTCGCAGGAGCTGGAACAAGATCACCGCCGACCAGCTCACCACCTCCCTCAGCCAGCACCCTCCAGCCAGCACAACGGACCCCAACAAAGCAGCCAGCAACCTCACACAGTGGATCCCCAACTGCGCAGACGACCTCGCACCACAGGAAACCCCTCCCAGCAGACACAGCAGCAAGAAAGCCTCTTGGTTCACCGACGAACTTAAGAACTCAAAGAGGAACTGCTGCACCCTCGAAAAAGCCTGGTGCAATGACCAGACCACAGACAACATGACTGCCCTCAAGCACGCCACCCGCAAACACCACCAGCTGATCCGCACCACCAAGAAGACAGCATTCAAATAACGACTGGACAACAGCAAGGAACTCTTGAGCATAGTCAAAGTGCTCTCCAACCCCAGCGCCGGAAACAACGACATCACTCCCTCGCAAGACCTCTACGACTCACTCGCCTCGTTCTTCCACTGCAAGATCGCCGAAATACACAACAGCTTCGGCGCACCAACCACGCACCCAACCACTGAACCAACGCCCCCACCACGACCCTCTTCACCTGCATCCCGGTCAGCACCCAAGACACCACCCGCATGATGAACACCATCCACTCCGGATCCCCGACCGACCTCTGCCCCCACCACGTCTTCAACAAAGCCGACTCCATCATCGTACCCCAACTCCAGGACATCATCAGAGCCTCCTTCAACACCGCCACCTTCCCAGAAAGCTGGAAGCACGCCGAGCTCAGCGCCCTCCTGAAGAATCCAACAGCGGACCCCACCGACCTCAAGAACTTCCGCCCCATCTCGCTCCTCCCTTTTCCTGCCAAAGTCATCGAGAAGACCGTCAACAGACAGCTTGCCTCCTTCCTCGAGATGAACGGATCCCTCAACCACTCGCAGTCCGGCTTCCGAGCCAACCACAGCACCGAGACCGCCCTCATCGCAGTCACTGACGACATCAGATCCCTGCTCGACAACGGGGAGACAGCGGCCCTCATACTCCTGGACCTCTCCACAGTGTTCGACACTGTCTTCCACCGCAACCTAGTACAGCGCCTCAGCAACATCGGAATCCAAGAGAAGGCACTGGAGTGGATCATTTCGTTCCTCGCCGGAAGAACCCAGAGAGTCCGCCTCCCCCCATTTAGATCCGAGGCCACCAAAGTCATCTGCGGCATCCCACAGGGATCATTGCTCAGCCCAACCCTCTTCAACGTCTACATGAGCCCCCTGCAGCCATCGCACGCCAACCTCAACATCATCTCCTACACCGACGACACCCAGATGATCCTCTCCCTCACCAACGACCCCGCCGCCGCCAGAACCAGCCTACACGAAGGGATGAAAGACGTCGCCGAGTGGATGAAGAACAGCCGCCTGAAACTGAACTCAGACAAGACGGAGGTCCTCATCCTAGGGTCGTCGCCCTCTGCCTGGGACGACTCCTGGTGGCCCCCGGCCCTGGGCACCACTCCCAAGCCAACGGACCAAGCATGCAACCTGGGATTCATCCTGGACTCCTCCCTCTCAATGACCAGACAAGTCAACGACGTCTCATCATCGTGCTTCAACATCATGCATATGCTCCTAAAGATCTTCCGATGGATCCCCACCGAAACCAGGAAGACGGTCACCCAGGCACTCGTCACCAGCCAACTGGACTACGGAAACACCCTCTACGCTGGAACCACGTCCAAACTTCAGAAAAGACTCCAACGCATCCAGAACGCCTCTGCACGACTCGTCCTGGACATCCCCCGACACAGTCACATATCCGGCCACCTGAGAGACCTGCACTGGCTCCCTGTCAGCAAGAGGATCACGTTCAGACTCCTCACCCATGCACACAAGACTCTCCACGACCTGGGCGCCAAGTACCTCAACGACCGCCTGACCTTCTACACGCCAACCCGCCAGCTATGATCGACCAGCCACGCCCTCGCCGCCATTCCACGCATCCGCAGAGCCACCGCCGGAGGAAGATCTTTCTCCTACCTGGCAGCCAAGACATGGAACTCCCTCCCCATCCACCTTCGGCTAACCCAGGACCATCTCTCCTTCAGGAAGCAACTCAAGACCTGTCTTTTCGAGCAGTAACGGACCCCTCTCCCCCAGCGTCTTGGGACCCTTCCGGGTGAGTAGCGCGCTATACAAGTATCATGATTGATTGATTGATTGATAGCATAACCTTGGCTTTTTAGACATGTTCAAAATTAGACCAGTTTTCTCAGTGCCTGAAACAGTAGCTCTCCCGAATTACAGCAGTGCTTTTGAAGCCTCCCTACTGCACCCCCTCATGCCCCAACACCACGGTCTCGTGCCCCCACAAATCTAGACATACAGAATCTTAGATCCAGGCTAGCTGGTCACGTGCCAGAATCAGAAGGTAAGTAAGGGTGAGCGCAAAATCCGTTCCGCTCGCGGATTTCGCGGATTTCCGGTAAATCCGCGATCCGCGAACTCCCACGAATTTACTGAAAATCCGCGAGATCCGCAAGCAGCGGATTTGGGAGGTAAAAAATCAAGCCTGTTGAACTTTTAACTATTTTAGGATGGCGCCGGCAAGCTGCCAGCGCCATCCTAAAATAGTTACTAAGGTAGCTTCAACAGGAAGCACTAATAGATAAAATAAAGCAGGTGCTCGAGCACCTGCTTTATTTTATCTGTTAGTGCTTCCTGATGAATCTAATTTAGTAACTATTTTAGGATGGCGCTGGCAGCTTGCCGGCGCCATCCTAAAATAGTTACAGCCCGAAAATTTGAGTTTTGTGGAGGTTGGGCAGGAGTGCGATCTCCCCATATCTATCGTCGAAAATTAGCTATGATGCTTGATGGAGGCCTTTGCATTATTGACTTTCACGAGCTCAATCCCATGTGCAGTTCCTGTGACCAAGAGCTTCTCTGATCCGTGCCTGTCCTTTTATGCACACAAGAGGCATGTGAACTCGCTTATAAGGCTCGCCCGTTTGGCCCCTCCCCACACACTAGTGGTGTGCACCGTCTTCGCGCCCTTTACCCACTTGATGGACAGCTCACTCGAGGGACCCCGGCGCTCTTTGATGTGATGGCAAAGTTAATCAGTCCCCCCAAAAATGTGAGTTTTGTCGAGGCTGGGCAGGTGTGCGTTCTCCCCATATCTATCGTCGAAAAATGGCTATGATGCTTGATGGAGGCCTTTGCATTATTGACTTTCACGAGCTCAATCCCTGTGCAGTTCCTGTGACCACGAGCTTCTCTGATCCGTGCCTGTCCTTTTATGCACACAAGAGGCATGTGAACTCGCATATAAGCCTCACCCGTTTGGCCCTGCCCCTCACACTAGCAATGTGCATCATTTTCCCGCCTGGCCTTTACCCACACAATCCGCAAAATCCGCGAATCCGCAAATTCATGGATTTTGCGGCTCGCGAATTTGCAAATTCGCGAATTGCGAATTTGCAAATTCCGCCCATGCTTAAAGGTAAGGCATGCACTCTTATACTGAGAATTGCCATTGTCAAAGGAATGCTTTACCTTACCCTTCTGTGCCCACGATTAAATGCGCGAAAATGATTGGCTGGCTGTTTTGGTGTGCACACAGTGAATCAACAAGCGGATAAGGAATTCCCCGGCAGGCCATGTCATTTTACATCTGCTTACACCTTCTGCGAGAAGCATTAGCATCTGAAATTGATAAGATCTTGTCAGATGTGTACAGTGCCTGCTGCGTGACTGGTGTCGAGCCATTAAGCAGAGTACCATTGAGACGCCTGGCTCGATCTCATTTTCCTACCATGTTTACATTTGGAAATTGGTTTTGTGTTTAGTCATATAACAGCTTATGTTTGGAAAGATGGCTCTGTGCCCGTCCACCTTACTGCATTTTTTATGCGTTACTCGCTAGTCATTTTTTTGATTGGTATATTGACTTTCACTGAGGAGAACTGCCAGGGCTGGCTTTAGGGCGTGCACCAGTGCAGCCAGCTGGCGCTGACCTTGGGGGCTGCTGTGTTTAGAAATACCTTAGGGGTATACAAGAATCTGCTGCAGAGTTTCCTCTATGTCCAGTAGATTTCAGGCAACAATAAAGGTGTCAAGATAAATCTGGTGATTAATGTATCTGTTGGAAAGAGAAAGGAGTTTTATCTAGTGACAGTTTGACTCATCATAAAGCAGCAGACAAAAAATGTGTACCATCAATTGTATATTATGTGGCTAGCTCAGTAGGTTACTGCTTTTGTCACAGAAATCCTTTTGTAATTTGCTGTTCATAAGTTGCAATCAAAACATATCAGAACAATAATGAACTGTCATCAAATAGCTGCATGCAAACTGCATAGTAAAGGTTAGGACATTATATTTTTTCACAAATATTTATCTCAATTCCCCCAAAAACTAATGTCATAAGAAAACTTTCATGATGACTGAACAACAGATGTACAGACTTAATTTGGACTTCTGAAGTGTTTAAAGAAGAATATTTTACACACTACAAGATGGAGCTCACAGAGACCCAGTAATCTTGGACCTTTCACCTCTTTCTATTTCGGGCAGCGCCGCGGTTAGATCTATTTCGGTTACGCTCAGGAACCCGCCCGAACAAGGTCACGACCCATACTCACTTCGTGAGCAGTTTGGACACGACTGCGGTGAGTGATGTAATACGCTGACGGGCGAGGGGCAGATTTCAGGGACTGTGTAGGCTATTTTTGTTTTCTCCTGACTCACGCTTATATAGTACTTCATATTTCATACATCAGCTGATGTGGATTCTCAATTAAATAAATGAAGTTTAAAAAACAATTTGAGCACAAGCTGCATACACTTTGGATGTGTGGGACCATAAGGGACAGCCTCGGATTGGTAACGCGGGCACTCGGGCAATGCCCGAGGGGCCGGTGTCTGAGTTCCTGCGGTGGGCTGCATTTTTGAGCAGTGTGG
This sequence comes from Lissotriton vulgaris, assembly GCF_964263255.1. NCBI lineage: Eukaryota > Metazoa > Chordata > Amphibia > Caudata > Salamandridae > Lissotriton > Lissotriton vulgaris. The sequence continues at coordinate 77,881 of NW_028247444.1, read as the reverse complement.
GGCCGATTTGGGCAGTGTCTCTATTTTCGGAATACAGCCAGCGGCCCAGTGGGTGGCTGAGTGGCCTTTCTGCAGACAGATGGGCGCTCATTACCACCCTCCCTCGCCTCCAACACCGCTGATCCCCCCACCCCCGGTTTAGCAACAGGCAGAGGTATCACTCCCTTTGTCTCGCTGGCCGGCCCATTAATGTATGCACATACTGAGCGAGGCAGGGGGACTCAGTTGAAGTTGCTTCACTGGTTTTCAGGTGTCTTTCACTAGTGTAAACAAATGCGTGCATTTTTTAAGCCCCCCTCCTTTTTAATGCAATTACGCTGAAGCAGTGATTTGAGGAAAGGCATTCTGCAAATGGGGGGCGATTTTTTTTGTGTGCCCGGGCCGATTTTCAGTCCCAATCCGACCCTGAGAAGGGACCTCGGTGGACAAGCATGTTGGATATTGGAGTAAGATCCTATATATTGGCCTTGCTGTAACTATCACAGATTTACTGCAGTAACGGTTTGGTGTTTGAGTTTGAATACGGAGAGAGTTTATTTTACTGCAGAGGGGTTTCTGCTTTTTATAGGAACAGTTAACAGGAGATTATTTGAAGCGGAGCAAAGGATATGCCAGCCTTTGGCTTGTACTGAATACTGGAAGTAATACAGGTATTCCGTTGCCTTTCTTATGGGCTCTGTTAGACCTGTCATTTCTAGGCATGGCTACCCCTGACTTTTTGCCTCTACCTCCTCTATTTTTGAAGCTGTGATGGATTTTGTTTTGCTGGCTTAGATGCTTTGGGCACTTTGCCACTGGTTATCAGTGTCAAAGTGCAAGTGCTCCTTGGATAAAGTGTTATGGTAATTGGTTGTCCATAATTGGTATGTTTGTCTAGTAAAGTGCACTACGTGCTCCCGGTGCTGGTAAGGCATATGCTACTAGTGGGCTTGCATCACTTATTGGCCCACCCACACAAGTAGCCCTAAAAAAAGATCTCAATCCTGCCACTGCAGTGCCTGCAGTTTGTTAACTGCCTTGTTGTCCTGACAAGTGCACCCACTTGCCAGGTCGTACGCTTCCCTTTTTATGCACAATAGACACCCCTATAGGAGGCCCAAGGTATCCCCCTGGGCAGGTTGCAGTGTATGTGAAAGGTAGGATAAATACTGAGGTGTGTACTATGTCTGGAGTGTGAAATACTGCCAAATTCGTTTTTCACTGTTGCAAGGACATCTTGCCCATAGGACAGAATGGGGAATGCTGTGTCACATGTTTCCAGCATATCTTCCCATAGGCATAAGATTAGTGTGCCTAAACTCAGAATTTAATAACACATCTTTTTGTGAAGATGGTTTTTGAATTGCGTGTTTAGAAATCTCGCTTTTAGAAGTGGCTCGTTTCTTGTCCTAACCATCCAGTGTTCCTCTGACTGGCTGTTTATTGACTGTCTGGTTTGGATGTAACAGGATCTGGGAAGTGTCCTGACACCAGGGAGGAGTAGAATGGACAGCAAAAGGCTGGCCTGCATTTGGTGTGGTGGGAGGAGTGACCCCTTTGATGAGAAGACGGTGTGCTGCTGCCACAAAAGAATATCTTCACCTCCAGCGAAGCGTCTGGGGCCCAGACCCTCACTATCAAAGAAAGAATGTTCACTGGCAGGAAGACACCCAGATCTTGTTTGGACCGGGCTCAGAGCCCCCTGAACACAAAGACTTCAAAGGCATTTAGGGGTATAAATGTGAGAGCTGAAACTCATGAACTCAAGACTGAAAAAGGATTGAAATTACTATGTTATCAAGTGGACCCTCTACCAAAGAAGAACAGCTGAAGAGACTGAAAAGAAGGACTTGCTGTGTTTTCTGGGGCTGGCCTGCAGTGTGCTGACTTGACTAAGGTGAGGACAAAGGACTTTGCTGTGTGCTGTGTCCCCCTGCTTGAAAGGACTTTGCTGTGTCCTGAAGTAACTTGTCTCCAAGGGCCCGAGGAGAGCTTGTCCCATGTTGTGGAAACTCCGGAACATACAAGTTTCCAACTGTGTCTCAGCGACCCTGGTGTGTGCTTTTGCACGCCTGAGGCTGCCATGTGTTCTGTGGTGCTGTTTACGAGGTGCCCCATGACTGCATTGCCCCCCCAGCGTGAAGCATCGTCCACACTGCTGCATTGCGGTTTGTGGACCGAGCCATCATTGTAACTGAGGCTGTGAGTATGGATCACTGCCGCCGGCCCGAGCCGCAACGTGCTAAAGGATTTTTTGAAGCTAAGGAAGCTGCAAGGTGAACGGGGTCGTGATAGTTGTTCGCCAATAAGAATCTGCCCAAGATCGTCAACGAAGGAGAAGGAAGCACCGTAACCCGTCCGGCTACAGCGTTGCCTAGCAATGGAGCTGCAACGTCATCGGGTCCGTCCAGCAGGATGTCTGGTGAGCGGAGAGAGAGAAAGAGCAAGGCAGAGAACCCCCCAGGTAAGGCTTGGACCCCGGTGGGGAGCCAAAAGTGTGTGTGACCTGGGGAGGTGTGCAGGGGGATTACAGGAGTGCTCCGATCTCTCTCCCACTACACTGCGTTAGACGCGCTGAGTCCCCGAGCTGCCCTTACATGCCCAACAGTACCTTGGCTGCCCCTTTAAGTTTATGACCATTGTCTCAGTTGTTGGGGCCTAGTGGTGCCCGAGCTGACCGTGCAGATTGGCTAATAGCATTATTCCTTGCATTACGAACTGCCTTACGCTTGCATTAAGAACTGCATTATTCTTGCAATACGAACTGCATTATTCCTTGCATTACGAACTGCCTCATGCTTGCATAAATAACTGCCTTATACTTGTGGATGTATGTCACTACCATGCGCGCGGTACAACGAAGTACCATTACAACGCGGTTGTAACAACGCAAGTCGTTACAACGACTTGCGTTGGGGGGGGCGCAAATTTAAAAAATATATTTTACTATTCCAACACCAGTCCCCGTGGATAGTAGGGAAGGTGTTGGGATAGTAAATTAAAGGATTTATTATCCTTGAGCGCCACCCAGCACAATTCGTTGTAACAACTTTCGTTGGTATAACTGCGTAGTAATGGTACTTCATTGTACCGTGCGCGTTGTAAACGTTGTATACCTATACTTGTATGTAGAACTGCATTATTCTTGCATTAAGAACTGAATTATTCTTGCATTAAGAACTGCATTATTCCAGCGTTATAAACTGCATTAGTACTTGCATTAAGGACTGCATTAGTACTTGCATTAACTCCTGTCCTATTTCTCTATTACGAACTGCTTTGCATTGCATTAGAACTGCATTAGATCACCGTGAACTGCTCATTAATACAGCAAGAACCTACAAGTAATCGTTGACCTAATAACAGGCCTGTGAAGTATTACGAATATGCATATGGTGGATATTTTTTAAGGGTGGGCGTAGTTCGCGAAGTAGCACTACGCGAAGTGCACTTCGCACTACGCGAACTTCACGTAGCGCTATGCGAGCTGCGTAGTAGCATGTTCGCACTGTGCAAGACACGTTTTCAATGATTGCACAGTGTGGACAAGCATCCAGCACTGTGCAATCATTGAAAACAGCATCTTGCACAGTACGAGCTGTAGTTTTCTACTGCTTGAGTAGATTTTTACTCGAGCAGCAGCTTTCTCAACGCGAACTGGTAGTTTCACATCGTGAGCGGTCGCGAGCATACGCAAACACTCGCAATGAGAAACGTGACCTCCCCGCATTGAGAATCTCGCTGGGATGTCATTTTGCTTGCTCGCGGTCGCGAACATGACGTTGAGTACCGCGAACAAGCAAAAAATGACTGCTGCACTACGCTACGCTGCACTACGCATGTTCGCACTGTGCTACGTGCAGCTCACGTACTGCGAAGTTGCGCAAACTTCGCATACTACACAAGCGGAGCGGAGTGCTTCGCCCAGGGTTAATATTTTTTCACGTTTGGTCTCATCATATTTCTTCTTGATAAAGATACCGCTATTTTCCTAAATCAGTGTGGTATCCCTTTGTGGTGTTATCACTGTGTTACTGGGAGTGTGGTTGCAAATACTTTACACATTGCCTCGAAGATAAGCCTGGCTGCTCATACCATGCTACCGGGGCGTGAGCAGGGGTTATCTAAGAGTGTGTCCTTCCTTTCCCTGACTAGAAGCAAGGGTCCCTATTTGGACAAATGTACCCTCCTCAGTGAATTAGAGACCCCTAGTTCTAACATAGGTGGTCAATGTTGGGATTTGAACTTGTATTTGCAATTGACTCAGTGATTGGTGTTCATCACTAGTTTAAGAGCAGACCACGACGTAACCACATATTGTGTTTTTTGATTTTTGGTTCTATTTCTGAGCGACCTTTAAGCCACACATCATGTTTCAAAGGAGTCAAGTAGCCAGTGAGGCTGCAGAATTGAAATTCAACATTGAGGGATTGCTTACCTACAAGGTTGATCAATTGAGGCAATTCTGCAGAGCTTTGCGATGTCCCATGAAAAGTAGCGCCAAGAAGGAGGAGCTGCAAACGGCCTTGAAGGCCTGATGGGAAGTCAAAGAGGCTCAGGAGACAGGTGATGCTGAGGTGGATGAGGATGACCCAGGGAATGGATGTGGTCCACAGAATTTGTCAGTAGGAGGACCAGCCTCAAGGGCTGGTAGTAACCATTCAGGGAGGAGCTTTCCCCAGAGGAACTGGAGGAAAACAAAAGGGCCAGAGAGCATGAGTTGGAGGTTTTAAAACTTAAGGCTCAATGAGAGGAGAAAAAGCTGCTCACTGAAAGTAAAAAGCGAGCAGAGAAGAGCAAGAACGCTCTCGCCTTGGAAGAGAAGAAGATTCTCTTAGCTCATGAGTTAAGCATGAGGGAACTGGACATTAAAGCTAAACAGGTGGAGTCCAGTTCAAATGGTGGCAGCGCACAGCCAGTGCCAGCGGGTAAGGTGTACATTCCCAAAGACTTGGTGTGAGAGTACCAAAGGGGTGGTGATATTTATGCATGGTTCACGGCATATGAGATCGCACTGAGGATGAATGAGGTGCCTGAGAAGCATTGGGGGCGGGCCTATGGAAACACTTTGAGGCTTCTGTGAGGGATGTTTTACCACCTTTAGAGAGGACGGGAACCCTGACCTACACCAACATGAAGGAGGCTTTATGCCTCCGGTACGGGCTCACTCCAGTACTGGCATAAATTCAGAAACTTCAAGAAACTGGAATCCAGTACTTGCTTGGAATGTGTGAATGCATACACACGTGCACTGGATGGCTGGATGACGGGCAGCAAGGTAACTGATTTAAAGGGCTTATGCAATTTAATTAGTTGGGACCACTTGAGTTGTCTGTGTGTTCCAGAGCTGCACCAGCATCTTTTAGACAGTAAGCTGACTAATCCTGTTAAGCTTGCTGAGGAGGTGGACCGGTGGACCAGCACCAGGGTCCACAAGGGTATTGGGGGTACCACTACCAAAGGTGTATAAGGTCCCCAGCAGAAGGTGGGGGACGACAAGGGTAACCACAAAGAGTTCTTTAAAGGGCCCCAAAATTGTTCCCAGGTAAAGGAGTCTCAGTCCCCCAAGGCTAAGAGGTCCTGGCCCCTTAAGGGCAAGCAAGACCACCGAGGTCCTCCTACTTGTTATTTTTGTAAAGAGGTGGGTCACATTGCCCCTAAATGCCCCAAGAAACCAACTGAACACACTGCTGCTTCAACACCGGGTTTTATGAGTGTAGCATTTGGAGAGGAATTGAGTCCTTGGGATGGGGAGAAGCAAGCAGTTATGACCCTGGTCTCCTTAGGAGATGAAGATATTGTCCAAGAGACCTCTCTGCCTGAGAACACTAAGAACTACAGGTAGTGAGTGACCATCAATGGAAGGATGGTGGAATCTCTGAGACACCGGAGCCAATTCGACATCTGTCAGGTGTCAATGGGTGTCTGAAGAGAATGGTAATTCCCAATGTACTTCAACCTCTAGTTGCAGCAAACAACTCTATGTGCCTCTGCAAGGTGGCAATAGTTCCCTTTGAGTGGGGGGTCTCAGGTTCCTTGAAGGTCATTGTCAGTCCGTCCATGCCTGTAGACTGTCTGGTAGGGAATGACCTGGAGAGTTCCCCCTGGAAGGAGATGTTAGGTCTGCCTGAGTGGACATGTGTGACCACTCGGTCTATGACGGACAGTAAGGGTGTTCAAGAGGACCTGGAGCCTGAAACAGTGGACAAGTGCCTATCTTAAAGAGAGGAGGCAGGGGGCACTGGAAAACAGCCCCCAAAGTTCCCACGGTCCAGGAGGAGGCAAACCTCGAGGTGGATGCCCTGGAGCCTACGGGCAAGCAAGTAGCTGAACTGGGACACCTACCTGAGCTGACACAATGGCAGCAGGAGGGAGGGCCTGCCAGGGAGGAATTATGTGAGGAGCAGAAAAAGTGCCTTATCTTGTGGGTTTGCGGCAACAGACAGCAAAGCAGGCAGCAGGTGATCAGTTCGGGTCACATTTGATTTACTAGGAGAATGATCTCTTATATAGTTAGCCTAAGGTTGCTGAGCCTTGGTCAGCCCATGTGCTGGTGGTACCCCAGCACTTCAGGAGTGCCAATCAAGGGGCCCAACCTGGAGTACCAATCAAGGGGCCCAATAGACACCCTAAACAGGGGGAACATATTACGGCTATTGAAAACCATAGATATCCTCAAAAATATATCATCCAGTGACCTGGAATCGGTAGAATTTATAGAACCCTTGGGACACCTAGGAGTAGAATCAACAAAAACAGTATGGGCCACAGCAGAATTCTGGAGAGACTATTAAAAGAAAAAGCAAAGTTTGACTCCTGGGGAATAAAACTCCAGCCTTTCTTTAAACCAAGATACCCAGATCCTTTATCATTTGACAGCTAACAAAGGAAAAACACAAATGAACAGCCACATCGGTACACAGTTCTAAGAGGGGCACGAAGCAAAACCTCGAGAACTTAGTCCATCGAGAACAGTCCGACAAGAGAATATCTGTCAATGGCAGTCTGCCCTCGCAAAATTGGAGCTGGTTTTCAGGAACTCTAAATGTTTGTTACAGATCAATGAAAATGTAACATAAAAAAACAAATACACTCAGCACCCTCAGCTTATGCTCTTGGAACATCAATGGCCTAGGAGATAAATTCTTGGACAGAGATTTAAACATCTACTTGCAAAGATTTTTCATCATTTCACTGCAAGAAATCTGGTCCGACTCTCCTCAAGCGCTGTCGGGATACAACCTGAACTTTCTGCAGTCTACACAGAGCTCACTGTTTGGCCACAAGAAAGGACGTCTTGCCACATATAGCGCGTTACAATTGATTGCTGAAGCAGTACCATTGGCTTACAAGCTAGCCCCCCCAAATGCAATGCAAGTACTGCGACTGTCATTCCGCGAGCAGAATAAAAAAAGAGGACATAATCCTAATAAACCTCTATTTGCATCCTAGGGAGAAAATCAAGGGAACACAACAGCTGAAGGAAGAACTTGTAATATTAATAAAAACCGAGAAAACGAACAGCCTAATCATCACAGGGGACTTCAACTTAAATATGCTAAGCATTTCTGTCCCCGAAAGCACGACGAGGATCCGTTTGCTTGATAGCAAAACCATCACGACAGCACCTCGGGAGGCAGAAGCACGAAAACAGCTAGGAGCCTGTTGGGCAAACTAGAAGAGCTGGGCTTCAGAGCACTCAACGGCAGATTTCCAGGCGACCGACCACAATCCGCAACTTTTCACAGCACTACGGCAAGCTCCACAATCGATTCCACATTCTTCTCTCGCAGCCTGTATCAAAGGGTAAGAGATTTTCATATCTGCACGATGGACCACAGCGATCACCTCCCCCAGGAAACTATGATTGATGCACCGATAATACTAAGCCCTCCAGGTGCTAGCAAACTAGGCTTAGATTTCGCAACAAATGAAAGATTGATAAAGTGCAAAACCAACGACCCACAAAACCTCCTATTGCAAGCGAAACGAGCTTTAGAAGAGGCACAATCCGCATCCTCAAATTTAATCATATGCTGGGAGGCGTTTACAATAAATCTTAGAGTCAAAGCCGAAAGAAACAGACATATAAGGTCAGATGAAAAGGGCAACGCCGTGAAATATAAGAGCCATCATAATTTCAGAAACGATATCCGGCTAAAAAGGTGGAAGACGAAGATTAACAACACTCTGCGAAGAGTAAGAACAGACCCTACCGCCTATTAAGCACTGAGACAGTGTCAAGCACTGAGACAGTAAAAAGATAACCGCAGGAAACTAATATGGCAATTAAAAAAGATGCTGACGAGGCCTTTTGGGGAAAACTCCTACACAATGCCTATACAAATGACAGTGTGCAGTTTTGGCAAAAGATTAATAGCTTGATCAGCGAGCAAAGCCAGGGAATCTAATCCAATGCTTCGGAAGAGGCCTGGACAACTTTCCTTAACACACATTTTAATGATGCCCAAGAACTGCGGAAAAATATGACGACCACCAATATACTAGCCTTATCAATTCTGATTGACTCAGCGCTAGAGGCAAAACAACCACTATACCTGTCCTACATCGATTATAGCTCCGCCTTCGACCAAGTAAACATAAACTTGTTGTGGCAAAAACTAAAGAGAATGAAAATCCCACAAACACTGCTGAATCAAGTAATCCTCTTGCACAGCGATACCTGGGTCCAGGTTAAATTAGGAGCAGGGGACTTCTTAACTAAGAAAACCCCAACCAACACAGGAGTAAAGCAAGGATGCGTGCTAGCGCCAACTCTAGGTAATCTTTTTATGGCCGAATTATCAATCATACTAAATGAAAATAACTCCCACGCACCTAAATTAGTGGGCATCCAGCTGTCCAATGTATTCTATGCGGACGACCTGGTGCTAATTAGCCGGACCCCAATACGCCTACAGAGGCTCCTTGACATCACCTAGCAATACTCCAAAACAAATAAATTCAGCATCAATCACTACAAAACAAAAGTCATATGCCTTAATCATTTCAAAAAGAAATCAACACCCAGTTGGTACCTGGACACAAGGAAACTGGATGTCACAAATAAATACAGATAGAGTAACCATAGACCACAGGGGCAGCTTTATAACACAACGCTTGGAAATAAAAAGGTCTAATGACAGCTGTATCTCTAAGAAATTTAAAAAACAAGATCGCTGGGCCAAACCTCACCCCACTAATAAAGCTGATCCAAGCCAAACTGATTCCATCTACTACCTATGGAAGCAAAGCAATGAGAGGCAGGGACGCCAAAACAGTAGACTGAGCAATAACAAGAGCGATGCGCATGATTTTTGCCCTCCCGAGGTACACTTCACCACCGCAAATTCGACTCGAATTTGGGTTGGTAAAAGGAGAGCTGGCACGCAAAGAAGTATACCTTAAAAGTTGGTAGAAAATCAGCAGGGGAGAGGCAAATACCCTCAATGCACTTCTTTGGAAAGATCTACAAAGTAAAGACAACAGCCCAACAAGGCTTTTTCTGGAGGACGCAATAAAACAACTGTGGGATTTACAAGGGAGTCTGGCAGGCTTCAAAAAAGCAGTAAATAACATTGTCAGGAAAGAATCTCTCTTCCGGACAAAGCTTCACTGACGGAGTGAGCACACGGTTGGCTAACTGTACAAACTTACTGTTAGACCTGGCATCTTTGGCGTGGTTACACCTATCTTTTTGCCTCTACTTCCTGTATTTTTGATGCTGTGCTGGATTTCGTTTTTGCTGGTTTAGAAGCTTTAGACACTCTGCCACTGCTAATCAGTGCCAGAGTGTAAGTGCTCATTGTGTAAATTGTTATTGTGATTGGATATACATGATTGGCATATTTGCATCACCAAGAAGTCCCTAGTAAAGTGCAATGGGTGTGCCAGGGCTGGTGATGACAAATGCTACTAGTGGACCTGCAGCACTGATTGTGCCACCCACATGAGTAGCCCCAAAATGGTGACTCAGGCCTGCCACCGCAGTGCCTGTGTGCAGTCTGTGAACTGCCATGTCCTCCTGGTCAGTGTCCCCACTGACCAGGCCTAACCCTTCCCTTTCTGTGCACATTGGTCACCCCTAAGGAAGGCCCAAGGTACCCCCATGGGCAGGGTGCGGTGTATGTGAAAGGTAGAGCATGAACTGGTGCAGGTGACATGCTCTGGTAGTGAATCACAGCCATTTTCGTTTTTCACTATTGTAAGGCTTTCTTGCTCCATATGTTAACATGGGGGTTGCTGGCTACAGTGGCTACCAGCATATCTTCCCATAGGAACAAGATAGGACAGATGAATCTAGTATCCCTGAACTCAGAATTTAATAACACATCTTTTAGGAAAGGTTGTATTTAAATCCTGTGTTTGAGAATAGCACTTTAAGAAAGTTGCTGTTCTCTTGTCTGACCCTTCTGAGTGCCTTGGCCGGTTTGTGTATTAACTATATGGTTTGAGAGTGACAGGGGCTGGGGATTCCCCAGGAGGCTGGCTGAGTCAGCCCTAGGCTAAAAGACTGCTTTTGCAACTTGAGTGGTGGGAGGAGATAGCACCTGGGTCTGAATAGGGCTGTGCCTGCCGTCCACAATAATGGCTCCACCTCCTGCTGGGCGGCTGACGACCCTGCCCCTCAAAGTGCTCAAGAGACACCCAGAACTGGTTCAGACCGGGCTCAGGGCCCACTTGCACAAAGAGAACAAAGACTTTTATAGGGGTATAAGAAGAGGACCCCTGACCACAGAAAATTAGATCATCCTGGAATCAAGAAGGAACCTCTACCAAGGAGAAAGCTGAAACTGAAGAAGGAAGATGTCCAGCTGTTGCTCTGCTGGATTGCCCTGCTGTTGCTTTGCTGCTAAAGAGAGGGGAAGGACTTTGCATTGTGCTGTGTCCCCTTGCTTGAAGGAATCTCCAAGGGCCTGAGAAGAGCTAGCTCCCTGTTTTGAAGTTCCAGGAACAAAACAACTTCACCCCCAGCTTCCCCTGAGCTCTACTGAGAGAGTTCTGTACTTCCTAGAGTGTGTGGCCCATGTGTGGTGCATCTGGAAGTTGTACCCGTGCTGGGAAGCTGGAAACCAAGATTTAAAGACTTAGCTACAGAAAAGTTATTGCATTGCTCGCTGCGGAGCGCATCCCCGACAGTGCGAGGAAATTCCCGCCGCTACGAAGTTCGAGATCGTCGCAGCGCATGTTGCCACTGCCAGAGCCGTCGCATCCTTCGTTTGCGGGACGCAGCAGACCGGTGCGGGAAAACTAACATCGCTGCGAGTGTCGTCGCAGAGACTGTCGACGCTGGGAGAGAACGCCGCACCACTTGCTTGCCTACCGCATCACGTCGCCGCAAACATCGTCACAGATCATCGCATCGAGGAGCTGCGAGAGAGAGAGATCATCGCTGGATCGTGCATCGTTTCCCCGGAGATTGTCGCAGCCCCACGAGATCGTCACATCGTGCCTTTGTGAGAACAAACTTCCTACGGAACCTACGCACCGGAATCCATACAAGTGACCTTCCTCCCCATACAGACCGGATTGGTCGCAACACGCCCGCTGCTGCAGCGGGGTTGTCGCATTGCCTCCCCAAGGTCTCAGGAGCGACGCATCGCTTATTTTCCACCGTACCAGCTTCTTCTTTTGGAACTTTGTCGCAATTAAAGGTACTGTCGACTAAACGTGACGCAACTGTGAACTTTTCACGCAACAGTGGATTATTTTATCGCAACCTTAAGAACTCTTTTGAAACCATATTCTTGAACTGTGTATGTTGGATTTTTGTCATTTTGGTCTTGTGTAGTTTAGATTAAATACCTTTATTTTACTAAACTGTTGTCGAGTCAGTTTGTGGTGTTTTCACTGTGTTACTGTGAGTGTTGGTACAAATACTTTACACATAGCCTTCTGATTAGCCTTGACTGCTTGTGCCAAGCTACCTAGAGGAGAGCAGGGATTATCTCAGAGGGTTTCCTCCTTACCCTGACTAGAAGCAAGGGTCCCTATTTGGACAGTGGTACCTACCTCTGCCAACTATAGACCCCCAGTTCTAACATTGTTGGTCAGCGGTGGGATTTGAACTTGTATTTGTACTAGATCCACAGTGATTGGTGTACATCACTAGTGAGTGCAGACCACTACGCCACCGCATACTACTGTTTTTTTGATTTTTGGTTCTATTTTTCAGTATCTCCTCAAAGCATCATGTCGGTGAAAGGAAAGGCACTCAGTGAGGGGGCAGAAGTAGAATTGGAGTTTTTCATTGAAGATTTGTATTCTTACAAGGTTGAGCAGCTCAGGAAATTCTGCCACGAGTTTGAGTGCCCCATAAAGAGCGGTTACAGGAAAGAGGAGTTGAAGCGAATCTTGGAAGGCCATTGGGAGGCACACGAGGAAAATGACGATGTGAATACAGGGAATGGTTTTCAAATCACAGATCTTCCCGTGGGCAGAGAGAGCTCAGGAGCCGGCAGTAACCATTCTGGTAGGGGTTTTACCCAAGAAGAATTAGAGGAGAATCAAAGAGTGAGAGAACATGACTTGGAAGTCCTGAAATTGAAAATGAAGCAATTGGAAATGGAGAAAGAAAGGGCGGCGGAAGACAAGAAAGATGCCCGTGCCCAAGAGGAGAAGAAATTGCTTTTGCCTCATGAGTTGAGCATGAGAGAACTGGATCTTAAAGCCAAGGAGGTGGATGCCAGTTCAAATGGTGGCAGCGCGCAGCCAGTGCATGGGGGTAAAGTAGACATTCCCAAAGACCTGGTGCAGAATTACCATGGGAGTGAGGATATTTATGCCTGGTTTACTTCGTATGAGATTGCATTGAGAATGAATGGTGTGCCTGAACAGCATTGGGAGGCGGGCCTGTGGAAACATTTTAAGGCTTCTGGGAGGAGTACTCTAGAGCCCTTAGAGATGGCAGGTGCCATGACCTACCCCAATATGAAGGAGGCCTTATGTCTCAGGTATGGCCTTACTCCAGAGCAGTATAGACTGCAGTTTAGAAACTCAAAGAAGCGAGAGTCTGAGACTTAGATGGAGTGTGGAAATTTGTACTCACGTGCACTGGAAGGTTGGATGAAGGGTAGTAAAGTAGCTGATTTTATGGGGTTGTTGCATTTAATCAGTTGGGAGCACTTGAGTAGTCGTTGCACTGGCTCCCGATGCGGAAGAGGATTTTGTTTAAAGCCCTCTGCATTGTCTTCAAGGCGCTGCATGGTCTGGGCCCGGCATTTCTTCAGGATCATTTCCAATGGTACAGACCAGGGAGACAACTGAGGTCTGTCAGTATGGGACTGATCAAAACAGCTCGGATCAGGAAGGCACGCTGGGGGGGCAGGAGCTTTGTTGGGGGAGCAGCAAAGGCATGGAACTCCCTCCCCCTGACCCTTAAACTAATCACCAATCTGTTAGGCTTCAGAAAAAAACTCAAAACATGGCTCTTTACCCTCTAGCCGGGGAATCTCAATCTCAGGGAGTTACCACTTCAGCGCCAGGACACCGGTTGGTATTTGCGCGCTCTACAAGTGTTATAAATAAATAAATAAATAAATACATTTGTGTTCCAGAGCTGCGCCAGCATCTTTTAGACAGCAAGCTGACAGACCCCATTGAGCTTGCTAAGGAGGCGGACCGCTGGACCAGTACCACGGTCCACAGAGGAATTGTGGGTACCACAGCCAAAGGTGGGCAGGGTCCCCAGCAGAAGACTGGGGGGGGACAAGGGTAACCAAAAGGAGTTCTCGGAAGGGCCCCAAAATAGTTCCCAGGGAAAGGAATCCCAACCCTCCAGACCTGCACAGCCATGACAGGCGGGACAATAGGGACCACAGGGACAATAGAGATAACAAAGACAACAGGGCTCCGCCTACCTGCTATCACTGCAACGAGGTAGGCCACATAGCTCCAAAATGTCCCAAAAAGAATCCAGCAACCACTGGTGCTCCAGCCCCAGGGTTAGCGAGTGTAGCTTTGGGCGCGGATTTGATTTCAAGATGGGAGGAGGGCTTAGCAGTTATGTGCCTTGTCTCTTTAGGAGACCAGGAGATGGTCCAAGAGACCTTACTGCCCTTGAACACTAAGAAATATGGGCAGAAGGTGACCGTCAATGGGAAAGAGATAGAGGCTCTGAGAGACAGTTTCCCTCACCTTGCTGCAGCACTATTCTTATTTTTGTTCCTTTCTTGTTTTTCCTCCTTTTCTTGGTATCCTATATCTTTCGGTTTTCTCTCTCTGGGTATCCTCCACATTTTCTCCTTTTCCTCACTTTACGCTGTATTTCTATACTGTTTCTGTCTTTTGTTATAGTTCACACTAATCTTGTGTATCTTACCACTACAGTTCAAAATGTCAGTGGCAAATATGAACCAACCACCTCCTTTCCTAAACGAAGAAGGAGAACCTGAGATCCCATGGGACAGATGGGTAAAAATGTTGCACTCCTACCTAATTGCATTTGGGGGGGAGAAGTTTTCCTCAGTTAGGAAACAACACATTCTACTTCACAATTTAGGTACGCAAGGTACGCAAGCTAGGAAAGTGTATGAGGATTTAGCTGATGGGGAGGAGGAAGGAGGTGAGGGGGACGATGATGTATTTACAATTACATTAAGGAAATTGAGTTTACATTTCAAAGACAAAATTAATGTTGTGTTAGAGAGACACAGGTTTTTTAAGAGAGATCAAGGTAAAAACGAAAAAGTTACCTCTTACATAGCAGCTTTAAGAGGTCTCACAGCAACTTGTGATTTTGGGGCGCTTACAGATTCTCTCATAAGAGATCAATTGGTACGCTGTACCAATGACCATAAGGTGCAAGAGAGACTGCTAACACAAAACCTTGATTTAGATGAAGCTATAACTATAGCAAAGAGCATAGAGCACACAGCTTTCTGTGTTAAAGAAATGAGAACCAGTAAAGATGTTTCTCAAGAAGAGAACAAGGTTAATGAGATTAAAGATGATGTAAATGTTTTAAAGGTTACTAAAGGAAATGTGGCAAGCAAACCCAAAATGCAGAAAGTAGTGTAGCAGAAAGTAGTGTATAAATGTTTTTGTTGCGGCAACACCAATCATCTTGCCAATTTTCCCAGATGTCCTGCAAAAAGTGTCACTTGTAGGATATGTAATAAGGTTGGCCATTTTTCCAAATGTTGCAACACAAAGGATACTAGGAATGATGTGCATCTAGTATATGATGAACACGTTTCACATAATAATGAAAATAAGTTTGTTTTTCAAATAAAAGACCAAGAAGAAATTGAGGAAGAAATGAATTACCCGGTTTGTGAGATTCAACTGGATGGTAAAAGAATCAATGCTTATGCTGATTCTTGTTCACCGTGTACGCTAGTTGAAGAAGAGTCATTTAATAAGTTATTCCAACAAGATGAATATCAATATGAAAAACCAGATATACGTCCAGGGGATACAATAAGGATCTCATTCCTCTTAAAGGTATGGTGAAGATGCACATTTCATTTAAGGATAGACACACATTTGGCAAAGTGTACATCACTGAAAAAGGGAGTAACTTGTTGGGGTGGAGACACCGAAAGGACTTGGGTATTACGCTAGACCCTAACAATAAAGATAAAGTTCTGTTAGTGGACAGATCCTTGACGGGAGGGAATATTTGTGAAGAGTTTCCCGAAGTCTTTTCAGACCAGATAGGTGTTTTGAACAACTATGAACACAGAATCAAACTCAAGAAGGATGCTATTCCTATTGCCCATAAAACTAGATCTGTGCCACTACTTTTAAGAGAACCACTAAAAAAAGAATTGGAGAAGTTGGTGAAACAAGGAATCATTCAAGCCATTAAACACTCAGAATGGGTCGCCCCCATAGTCATTACTTCTAAAAAAAATACTGCAGACATCCGCATGTGTGTGGACCTTAGAAGTTTGAATACCAGCATATGGGTGAATAGATTTCCTCTCCCCAACATAAATGAAATGTTGTCTATCATCAATGGTGCCAATTATTTTACAGTTTTAGACCTCCCGTCTGCTTATTACCAGGTGCCATTACACCCTGAGTCTCAATCTCTGATGGCTTTCACTACACCTTTTGGCACATTTAAATTTCTGAGGATGCCATTTGGTTTGGCTTCGGTCGCATCTGCATTCCAAAGAATTATGCAGCACCTGTTAGCAGATATTGATAAAACACTGTGTTTCCAGGATGACATCCTCATCTACGGGTCAAATGAGGATGAACATGATTTCAATCTCAGAAAAACGTGCAATAAACTTAAAGAAGCAGGCCTTACAATAAAGAAAAACAAATGTAAATTTGGTGTAGCTTCTGTGGAATTCCTGGGGCACACACTCTCTTGTGAGGGTATCAAACCTAAATTAGACCTCATAGAATCAGTGGTGAAAGCTCCTACTCCTACAAACAAGGAAGAAATCAAATCATTCCTAGGTTTGGCAGAGTATATGTCAAAGTTTGTCAAGAACTTTGCTGATGTGGTCCAGCCCATTATAGACCTTTTAAAAAAGGATGTCAGATTCTCATGGCTTCCTGTACATGATCAAGCATTTGCTAACATCAAGAGAGCTATAACCACAGCACCGTGCATTGGCAACTTTGACAGTACCAAGGATACTTTCCGCCTCCACGGATGCTAGCAAAAGAGGTTTAGGTGCTACGCTGTCTCAACTACACAATGGCAAAGAAAGCATCGTAGCCTTTGCCTCCAGAACTTTGAAGGAAGCAGAGATAAATTATTCAACCATAGAAAGGGAAGCATTGTCTTGTTTCTGGGCTACTAATCACTTTAAGTATTTCCTATGGGGTATACCATTCAAACTTAAAACTGACCATAAACCCCTAGTTTCGTTGTTTACCTCCAAAGACATTGAAAAATCTACACCCAGAATTGGGAAATGGCTGGTGTCCTTACAAAATTACAACTATACCATGGAGTACGAACCAGGCAATAAAAATCTAGTGGCAGATTGTCTTTCTCGCCTTTCCATTGACACACCTTGCGAGAACAACAAAGAAGATTTTGAAGTTCTCATGGTTCCTGTCCCAGCTGTACTGGAAGATGAGTGGAATTCTTCGCACAAAGAAGATAAAGTGCTTAAAACCGTGAGAGACAAAATTCAGAATGGGTGGCCTGACAAATGTGGTGAGCTCCCAAGTGAGTTGCAACCCTACTGGAATGTAAGAAATGAACTATCCATTGTAGGGTCTTATATATACAAGAATGACAAGGTCATACCTCCTGAATCCCTAAAGAAACAGATTAGTGATCTTGCACATGAAGGTCATTTAGGAAGGAATTTAACCAAAAGCAAACTACGTGCTGAATACTGTTTCCCAGGAATGGATTCTTCCATTGAAGATCTAGTTAAAGGGTGCCATGCCTGTGGAGCCAGTGACACAGTCAAATGTACTAGAAGGACACCATTAGAACCAGTTCACGTTCCCATGAAGGCTTGGGAAAAGTTGGGTATAGACATCATTGGGCCTCTGCAAGTTCTGGGTTTACAAGAAAAATTCATCCTGGTGTTAGTGGATTATTTTTCAAAGTGGGTCACCATTAAGTTTGTAAATAGGGTTGACACCAAAGTCATTAAAGTTTTCCTCTCTGACACCTTTGCCAATGAAGGCATTCCCCATACTCTCATAACGGACAGTGGGATACAGTTTCTTTCAGAGGAGATGAAGGAATTCCTTGTTAGTTTGGCCATAAAACATGTATCCACACCTCTTTACTGTCCACGTGCCAATGGATTAGTGGAACGCTGCAATCGCATGATAAAAGATGCTCTTCAACTTGCTGTAGCTTCCCACAGACCCATTGTGCAGTCTATCAAAGATATCTTATGGTCCTATGCAACTACACCCAACAGTGTAACAGGGTACTCGCCGTTTTGTTTGCTGAGAGGGCGCAAACCAGGGTCTAAACTCACACCCAATTGGCTTTTTGAGGACAACACTTTTGTGTGGGACAAAGATACCACTCAAAAAAAGATCCTGTGTCACCAAGAGAAATACAAACAAGACTATGATCTTAGATGGAAAACCAAGCCCAAGAATTGGGAAATTGGGCAAGGGGTCTTTGTGAAAAAACCTGTCTCGAGTGCCAATAGGTACAATAAGTTTTACAGTCCTCAAAGAATAAGTGAGGTTGGGAAGAATGTTGTCACCATGGCTGATGGCAAGAAGTGGAGTATGGACAGGTTAGTGAAGTGTCCTCCACAAACAACCACTTCTAAGCCAAACAGTGCTTCAAATGTGGGGCCTGCCAATACTAGTGTTCCGGAGGCTAAAAGAGTTGTCAAGTCTCCAACTTGGCAGAAGGACTATGTACTGTATTGAACTGTCTATTTACTTTTCCTATAATGCCTTGCCTAGTCAGAATTGTTCGGTCTGCATTTATTCTGGCAATGTAACCTGTTCTTCCTTCCTTTTCTGTGGAAAGGGAGATGTGTTGTAACCTTTCATTTTACCCCCCTCACCCTCCCTTCTCTCTCTCTCCTATGGTTTGCCCTTCCGTCCCCTGCCCTCCCCTCCTTTCCCTTCTCCGTTGGTTCTGTCCAGCCTGAAGGCAATTTAGAACGTTCGCTCTGAGGATTGTTATGCTCAGCAGGGCATGTGAGAGGAGCTTGGAAACTGACATAATAAAATCTTCACTTACCTCATCTTGTGTGGATCTTCATCCTTACACACGGAGCCAGCGTGACATTCGTGAGGTGTCAGTGGGTGTCTGAAGAGCAGATCATCCCTGATGTACTCCGCCCTGTAGTGGCCGCTAACAGCTCAGTGCGCCTCTGCAAGTTGGTGCATGTTCCCTTTGAGTGGGGGGAAGTCTCTGGTCTTTTGGAAGTTGTTGTCAGTCATGCCTTGCCTGTAGACTGTCTGCTAGGTAACGACCTGGAGAGTTCTCCATGGAAGGATGTAGAACACAGAACTCATTTGGAGATGTTAGGAATTCCTGCGTGGATCTGTGTGACCACGCGTGCTATGGCAGCCAGTAGGGGTGATTCAGCAGAACTGGAGCCTGAAACAGTGGCCCAGAGACCTGCCAAGCAAGGAAGAGGCAGAGGGCATGAGAAACCAGCCCCAGCCGTTCCCCCGGTCCAGGAGGAAGCAGTACCTGAGGGGGATGCCCTGGAACCTACAGGGGAGCAGGTGGCCGAACTGGGTGACCTACCTAAGCTGACCCATTGGCAGCAAGAAGGTGGGCCCTTCAGGGAGTAATTCTGCAAGGAGTAGAAAGAGTGCCCTTCTATCGCTGGTATGCGGCAACAGGCCGTGGACCAGGCAGCAGGCCTAGGGTCCAAAGATCACTACATCTACCGGGAAGATGACTTGTTATATAGCGAGCCTAAGTTTGCTGAGCCCGGTGCAGCCCGTGTGCTGGTGGTACCCCCGCACTTCAGGAACTTCCTAATGGGTCTGGCTCATGACGTGCCTCTCGCAGGACATCTGGGGCAAGACAAGACCTACCACAGGCTTGTCGCCCACTTCTACTGCCCCAGATTGAGAAGCACGTCGGTTCCTTTTGCAGGTCTTGCCAAACATGTCAGGCCAGTGGCAAGACGGGAGTGAAGTACAAGGCACCACTCCAACCCTTTCCTGTGATGAGCACCCCTTTTGAGCGGGTAGGCATCGACATCATGGGGCCCCTGCACCCCAAGAAGGCATTAGGCAACAGGTTCATCCTGGTCTTGGTGGACCATGCCACCCGGTACCCGGAAGCAGTCCCTCTCAGGACAATCACAGCACCCGTGGTGGGCCGTGCATTAATGGGGATCTTTTCCCGTGTGGGGTTCCCCAGAGAGGTGGTCTTCGACCGGGGTACCAACTTCATCTCTAGGTACATGAAGTCTCTGTAGGAGGAGTGTGGGGTAACTTATAAGTTCACCACTCCTTACCACCCTCAAGGAAACGGGTTGGTTGAAAGGTTCAACCGCACCCTAAAAGGTATGATTATGGGCCTAGCGGAGCCCATGAGACGGAAGTGGGACGTCTTTCTACCATGCCTGTTGTTTGCCTACATGGAAGTGCCTCTGAAGTCCTTAGGGTTCAGTCCCTTTGAACTCCTGTATGGCCAACCTGTTAGAGGACCTCTCATACTGGTGAAGGAGGGGTGGGAGAAATCCTGTGGGAAAACCCCCCCAGGATGTGTTCAGCTATGTGCTGGCCATCAGCAACCAGACACAACACTTCAGGAAGCTCGCTCAGGAAACCTGGAAGCTAGCCAGGAAGAAATGTAAAGATGGTATGACCAGAATACCACTCTGGTCGAATTTCAACCTGGGCAGAAAGTGTGGGTGATGGCGCCAGTGGAGCCTTGTGCGCTCCAGGACAAGTGGACTGGGCCATATGAGGTGGTGGAGTGCAAGAGCGAAGTAACCTACCTGGTTAACTTGAAGACTCCCAGGCAGCCCCTAAGAGTCTTGCATGTGAACCGCCTCAAACCACACTTAGAGAAGTCTGAAGTGACAATGTTCATGGCTACAGATGCAGGAGAGGAGGAGGATAGTGATCCTCTCCCTGACATCCTGGCAGCTAAGGAGCAAGACGGGTCAGTGGATGGTGTGGTCCTCTCGCCCACCCTGACCCCAGAACAGCAAAGGGACTATCACCAGGTGTTGTGTCAGTTTTCCTCTCTGTTCTCCCTGACCCCAGGTGTCACCAATTGGTGCGTCCATAATGTGGATACTGGAGATAGTCTGCCTGTGAAACAGACATTTTACAGGCAGGGCCAGCATCAAGGAAGAAGTTTCCAAGATATTGGCGCTAGTGGTGATTGAGCCCTCCAGCAGCCCCTGGGCTAGCCCAGTGGTCTTGGTACCAAAAGGTGCTGCGCCCGGTGCCACTTCAGAACTCAGGTTTTGTGTGGACTACCGTGGGCTCAATGCGGTCACGAAGACTGACGCACACCCCATCCCCAGAGCTGATGAGCTCATGGATCGGTTGGGAGCTGCCCGGTACCTCAGTACATTTGATTTGACTTCTGTGTACTGGCAGATTGCCTTAACTGATGGGGCCAAAGAGAGGTCTGCATTCTCAACGCCAGGGGGCACTTCCAGTTCCGAGTCATGCCCTTTGGGTTGAAGAATGCCCCTGCCACCTTCCAGAGACTGGTTAACTAGGTACTGACCGGGCTGGAGGAATTCAGCGCCGCATATCTGGATGACATTGCTGTGTTCAGCTCCACCTGGGAGGAACACTTGCAACACCTCTGTAAAGTGTTGAAGGCTCTGCAAAGGGCAGGCCTCACTATCAAGGCCAGCAAGTACCAGATAGGGCAGGGATCTGTGGTGTATTTGGGACACCAGGTGGGGAGCGGCCAGGTGGCGCCCCTACACACAAAGATTGATACCATTTTGCTTTGTGAGCCCCCAAGACCCAGACAGAGGAGAGAGCCTTTTTAGGACTCACCGGGTATTACAGACGGTTTGTCAAGGGATATGGCACCATCGTCGCCACCTTGACAGAGCTGACTTCAAAAATACAGCCCAAGAAAGTGAATTGGACCGAAGCCTGCCAGACTGCTTTTGATGCCCTTAAGACTGCCATGTGCACAGCACCTGTGCTCAAGGCACCTGACTTCTCCAGTGAGTTCATAGTGCAGATAGACGCTTCAGAGCATGGTGTGGGAGCAGTACTCTCACAGATCACTGAGGATGGCTGGAACCAGACTGTAGCTTTCATTAGTATCAGGCTACTCCCCGGGGAACAGAGGTGGAGTGCGATTGAAAGGGAAGCTTTTGCTGTGGTCTGGGCTCTGAAGAAGCTGAGGCCCTACCTGTTTGGGACTCACTTCCGTGTTCAGACCGACCACAGGCCCCTCAGATGGTTAATGCAGATGAGGGGCGAGAACTCGAAACTGTTGAGGTGGTCCATCTCCCTACAGGGAATGGACTTTACGGTGGAACACTGCCCTGGTACAGAACACGCCAACGCTGATAGTCTGTCCCGATTTTTTCACCTTAGTGAAGAGAACTCCCAAGAGGGTGGGTAGTTCTCCCTACTTTCAGCTGGAGGGGACACGTGTTAGACTTGGCATCTTTGGCGTGGTTACCCCTATCTTTTTGCCCATACCTCCTGTATTTTTGATGCTGTGCTGTATTTGGGTTTTGCTGGTTTAGATGCTTTGTACACTCTGCCACTGCTGATCAGTGCCCGAGTGTAAGTGCTCCCTGTGTAAATTGGTATTGTGATTGGATATACATGATTGGTATAATTGCATCACCAAAAAGTCCCTAGTAAAGTGCAATGTGTGTGCCAGGGCTGGTGGTGACAAATGCTACTAGTGGGCCTGCAGCACTGATTGTGCCACCCACATGAGTAGCCCTAAAATGGTGTCTCAGTCCTGCCACCGCAGTGCCTGTGTGCAGTCTGTGAACTGCCATGTCCTCCTGGTCAGTGTCCCCAGTGACCAGGCCTAACCCTTCCCTTTTTGTGCACATTGGTCAACCCTATGGAAGGCCCAAGGTACCCCCCTGGGCAGGGTGCAGTGTATGTGAAAGGTAGAGCATGTACTGGTGCAGGTGACATGCTCTGGTTGTGAATTACAGCCATTTTCGTTTTTCACTAATGTATGGCTATCTTGCTCTATATGTTATCATGGGGGATGCTGGCTACAGTAGCTACCAGCATATCTTCCCATAGGAACAAGATACGACATACAAATCTAGTATTCCTGAACTTAAAATTTAATAACACATCTTTTAGGAAAGGTTTTTTTTAAATCCTGTGTTTGAGAATAGCACTTTTAGAAAGTTGCTGTTCTCTTGTCTGACCCTTCTGAGTGCCTTGGCCTGTTTGTGTATTGACTATCTGGTTTGAGAGTGACAGGGGCTGGGGATTCCCCAGGAAGCTGGCTGAGTCAGCCGTAGGCTAAAAGACTGCTTTGCAACTTGAGTGGTGGGAGGAGATTGCACCTGGGTCTGAATAGGGCTGTGCCTGCCGTCCACAATGCTGGCTCCACCTCCTGCTGGGCGGCTGACGACCCCGCCACTCACTTTGAAAGGAAAGGAGAAGCCAGAATAACAAAGTGCTCAAGAGACACCCAGAACTGGTTCAGACCGAGCTCAGGGCCCACTTGCACAAAGAGAACAAATACTTTTAGGGGTATAATTACAACACCCCTGACCACAGAAAGTTAGATATTCCTGGAATCAAGAAGGAAACCTCTGCCAAGGAGAAGGCTGAAACTGAAGAAGGAAGATTGTCCAGCTGTTACTCTGCTGTATTGCCCTGCTGTTGCTTTGCTGCCAAGGAGAGGGGAAGGACTTTGCTTTGTGCTGTGTCCCCTTGCTTGAAGGAATCTGCAAGGGCCTGAGAAAAGCTGGCTCCCTGTTTTAAAGTCCCAGGAACATAAGGACTTCACCCCCAGCTTCCCCTGCAGCTCTACTGAGAGAGTTCTGTCCTTCCTAGAGTGAGTGTCCATTGTGTGGTGCATCTGGAAGTTGTACCTGTGCTGGGAAGCTGGAAACCAAGATGTAAAGACTTTGCTACAGAAAAGTTATCGCATCGCTCGCTGCGGAGCGCATCCCCGACATTGCGAGGAAATTCCCGCCGCTACGAAGGCTGAGATCGTCGCAGCGCCTGGTGCCGCTGCCAGAGCCGTTACATCCTTCATTTGCAGGACGCAGCAGACCGGTGCGGGAAGACTAACATCGCTGCGAGTGTCATCGCAGAGCTTGTTGTCGCTGGGAGAGAACGCCGCACCTCTTGCTTGCGGACCGCATCACGTCGCTGTGAACATCGCGCAGATCTTTGCTTCGAGGAGCTGCGAGAGAGAGAGATCATCGCTGGATCGCGCATCGTCGCCCCGGAGATCGTCGCATCGTGCCTTTGCGAGAACAAACTTCCTACGGAACCCACGCACCGGAATTCATACAAGTGGCCTTCCTCCCCATACAGACCGGATTTGTTGTAACACGCCCGCTGCTGCAGCGGGGTTGTCGCATCGCCTCCCCAAGGTCTCAGGAGCTACGCATTGCTTGTTTTCCACCGCACCAGCTTCTGATTTTGGAACTTTGTCACAACTAAAGGTACTGTCGACTAAACGTGATGCAACTATGAACTTTTCACACAACTGTGGATTATTTTATCGCAACCTTAAGAACTCTTTTGAAACCATATTCTTGAACTGTGTTGGATTTTTGTCGTTTTGGTCTTGTGAAGTTTAGATTAAATGCCTTTATTTTTCTAAACTGTTGTGGAGTCAGTTTGTGGTGTTTTCACTGTGTTACTGTGAGTGTTGGTACAAATACTTTACACATTGCCTTCTGATTAGCCTTGACTGCTCGTGCCAAGCTACCTAGAGGGTGAGTAGGGGTTATCTCAGAGGGTTTTCTCCTTACCCTGACTAGAAGCAAGGGTCCCTATTTGGACAGTGGTACCTACCTCTGCCAACTAGAGACCCCCAGTTCTAACACTTACAATAAACTTACATCACAAACATATCTTCTGACCAGCTTTACCAAAAAACAAAAGAGTCATTTCTAAAATATCGGCTAGGAGTATTGCCCTTAGCAGACCATATGGCCCCCTGGCTGCGTCCTCCAAAACCAGCAAAATGCCGCCTGTGCGGGAATGATGAGGATAACATCTTACACCTCATCACCATCTGCAAGGAGCTGCAGCAAGACCGCAGGAACCTTTTGAGACCACTATTTAACAAAAAAGGGATCAGGTCCTGCAGGCAAGCGGTCCTGGCTTGCTTCTCAGGTGACAAAGTCAAAATGGCTGGTCGACTGGTAAAATATATCGAAGCCGCAGAAACCCGAATCAACAAAAAGAAAGAATAAACGGTTAAAGACAGCGCATTGTCCATATCCCCAGAACTAAAACACTCGGATTATACAGAGGCACAGCTGGCTCACAGGAAAAAACAAGGGCAGATCACTATAAAGTATTAGCATACGGGGAAAAGAACCTCTTGCCGCCTATATGGAATGTGGACTGCAATGCACTCAGAATGGGAAAGTAGGTCCGGTCAACCATAAGAAACTCCCCATGAGGGGCTTAGCTGCGGACAAACATTTCTTCCTAACTACTTTTTAAACTAATTTTTTGTATTGTCTAATCAAAGTTTTTTTAAATAATTCACCATAAGTATTATTCCCCATGCTGCTATAGATATTTATAATTGTTTTTATCATTGCTGGTTTTTATTACCTGTACAATAAAGTATTACCTTACCCAGCACGTCAGAGCCTTCCTACTGGAATTGGCTCATGATGCACCTTTAGAAGGACTTATAGAGCAGGACAAGACCTTTGAGAGGCTTGTCACCCACTCCTACTGGCCTCAAATGTGCAAGAGTTCTGATACTCATTGCAGGACCGGTCAGACTTGCCACACAAGTGGTAAGAGTGGGAAGAAGCGCAAGGCTCCTGTCCAACCTTTCCCTGTAGTCAGCACTCCCTTTGAGAGGGTGGCATTGACATCTTGGGTAACCCTGGGCGGAGTTAGCAGAGTTGCATTACGCGAAGTGCAAAAAAAACCGCAGTTGCACTATGCGGAGCTCCGCGAGCATCGGAGTACAGTAGAAAAATGCTGTTCGCAGTGATTGCATAGTGCCGGATTCTTGTCCACACTGTGCAATCATTGCGAAGAGCACCATGTACAGAGCAAGCTTACCTTTCCTGCTGCTTCAGTAGATTTTTACTCGAGCAGCTTTCTCAAGGTGAATGGGCAGTTTCTCAACACGAGCGGTGGCAAGCATACGCGACCACCCTTAATGAGGAACCAGACCCCCCCTTGTTGAGAAATCTCGCCGGGAGGTTTATTTTACACGCTCACGCTCGCCAACTTGATGCTGGTGAATGCGAGTGAGGAAAAAACCTCAGCCCTGCTGCGCGAAGCAGAGTTTTTCGGAACTCTGCAAGCTCCGCGTAACGCAGTGAGCAGAAACTCTACAAACTCCACGAGTGGAGTTCACCGCCCAGTGTTAATTGTGGGGTCTCTGGATCCCAAGACAGCCATGGGCAACAGGTTCATCCTGGTATTGGTGGACCATGCCACCCGGTACCCAGAAGCCATCCCTCTCTAGAAGGTGACAGCCCCCGTGGTGGGCTGTGCACTGATGGGGATTTTCTCCCGCGTGGGGTTCCCCAGTGAGATGTTGTCAGACCGTGGAACTAATTTCATATCTAGGTATATGAAATCTCTGTGGAAGGAGTGCGGTGTAACCTATAAGTTCACCATGCCTTACCACACCCAAGGTAACAAGCTGGCTGAGAGATTTAACTGGACTCTCAAGAGCATGATTGTGTCTTGAGGAACCCATGAGGCATAAGTGGGACGTCTTCTCACCATACCTGCTCTTTGCTTACTGAGAGGTGCCACAGAAATTCTTGGGGTTCAGTCCCTTTGAGCTACTGTATGGTCACCCTATATGAGGACCCTTGAGTTTGGTGAAGGAGGGCTGGGAGAAGGCTCCTAGTAAACTCCCCAGGATGTATATAGCTACATGCTGGCCTTCAGGAACCAAACTAGGCGTTTCAGGCAACTCGTTCAGGTGACTCTGGAAGCCATCCAGGAAGAGATGAAACAGTGGTTTGACCAGATTGCCACTCTGGTTGAGTTTCAACCAGGGCAAAAAGTGTGGGTGATGACACCAGTGGATCCCTGCATGCTCCAGGATAAGTGTACTGGGCCTTACGAGTTGGTGGAGCGCAGGAGAAAAGTGACCTATCTGGTCAACTTACAGTCTTCTAGGAACCCTCTGAGGGTCCTCCATGTGAACCGCCTCAAACCCCACTTTGAGAGGTCTGATGTGACCTTGTTCTTGGCTATAGATGTTGGGGTGAAAGAAGAGAGTGATTCTCTTCTTGACCTCCTGGCCGCCAGAGAAAAAGATGGGTCAGTGAATGGGGTGAACCTCTCGCCTACTCTGACCCCAGACAAACAGAGAGACTGTCGCCAGGTGTTGGGTCAGTTCACCTCCCTGTTCTCCCTGACTACAGGAGTCACCCATTGGTGCGTCCATCCATGATGTGGACACTGGAGACAGCCTGCCTGTAAAACAAAAACTTCACAGAGTAGCTGATATTGTCAGAGCTAGTATCAACAAGGAGGTTTGCAGGATGCTGGTGCTAGGGGTAATTGAGACATCCTGCAGCCCCTGGGCAAGCCCAGGG
The DNA here is from genome assembly GCF_964263255.1 of Lissotriton vulgaris. Lineage (NCBI taxonomy): Eukaryota > Metazoa > Chordata > Amphibia > Caudata > Salamandridae > Lissotriton > Lissotriton vulgaris. Next base: position 50,789 of record NW_028247444.1, on the reverse strand, counting down.
GTTCTAGTGCCAACAGCTGTTGCATCTGGTGCCACCCCAGAACTCCAGTTCTGATTTGATTACCGTGGGCTCAATGCGGTTACCAAGACTGACGCTCACCCCATCCCCAGATCTGAAGAGCTCATGGATCGGCTTGGAGCTGCTCGGTACCTCAGTACATTTGACTTGATGTCTGGGTACTGCCAGATTGCCTTGACCAAGACGGGCCAAAGAGAGGTCAGCGTTCCCAATGCCAGAGGGGAACTACCAATTCAGTGTTATGCCCTTTGGGTTGAAGAACTGCCCTGCCACCTTCCAGAGACTGGTTAACCAGGTACTGTGTGGGCTGGAGTAAATTAGCGCCACCTACCTGAATGGCATTGCTGTGTTCATCTCCAATGGGGAAGAACATATGCAACACATCTGTGAAGTGTTGAAGGCCCTGCAGGGCAGGCCTCACTATCAAGGCAAGTAGGCAAGTAAGTGCCAGATAGGGCAGGGTTCTGTGGTGTACTTGGTACACCAGGTCGGGAGCGGCCATGTGGCGCCCCTACAGGCATAAATTTACATCATCTGACTTGGGAACTCCCCAAGACCCAGACCGAGGTGAGATCCATTTTAGGACTCACAGAGTATTACAGACAGTAGGTGAAGGGGTATGGCACCATTGCTGTGTCCCCCAGCAGCTCTGCTTTTTTGCCACAATGCCCAGTTGCTGAGCCCTCCCTCCAGTAGGGTTCACGCCGGCAGCCTGCAGCGGACGCACAGATTATCTAGGCTCCAGCTCCACCTGGTGTCGCCCCCGCTCACTGGTTCCAGAGAATATGATATCTTCAAGATTCTTCAGAATATCAACCCTGCCAACCACTTCAGCGACCCATTGCCCCCTTCTATTTTCAAAGAAATCAAGAATGCTTTGATCCCCACATGGACTAGGATTGTCAATGCTTCCCTAGCACAAGGCATGATTCCTGAATGCCTCCAAGAAGCTCAGGTAACACCTATACTAAAAAAAACTAACGCTGACAAATCTGATCTCAATAACTTCCGCCCCATTTCCAACATCCCCACCCTAGCAAAACTACTAGAAAAATGTGTACAATCTCAACTCTGTGCCCACATTGAGAACTACCAACTCCTAGAATGGCACCAATCAGGCTTCAGGAAACGGCTCTCACTCACGTCTTTGATGATATCTTAATTATGCTCGACCAAAATGAATCCTGCCTCCTGATCCTCTGCGACCTTTCCTCCACATTTGACACGGTTAATCATGACAACTTGATATCTATCCTGCAAAATACAATGGGTTTTTCTGATCAGGTGTTACTATGGTTCTCATCCTTCCTTCAGCACAGAACTCAGAGTCAAGGCAAACCCCTCTCTCTCCCAGCCCTCTCCCGTATTCATGGAGGTCCCCCAAGGATCTGCTCTATCGCCTATTCTCTTCAATCTTCTCTTGGAACCTCTTGCTCAATCCCTAAATTCCATGAATATTCTCTTCCACATGTATGCGGATGACACGCAATTATATTTGAAACTCTCATCCTCCGAAAACATCATCGCACTTAGCACTATCCTAATGTTTACTCAAAACTGGTTAACGGAGAATCATCTACTGCTCAACACCTTAAAAATTGAATTCCTGCTCAAGTCCCCCCCCGAATCGCATCCCCAAGTTAGACCTCTGGCTGAACCACCTTACTGCTTTCAACTGTTCACCTCAAATCGTAGACACAGCCAAGTCTCTCGGTATCACATGGACAAGCACCTGAACATGAAAGGTCACATCATCAATGTATGCATAGGAGCCAACCACTTGATAAGAACTCTAAGAAATATCAATCCTTTCCTTCCCCCAAATGACTTCAAGCAAGTGGTGCTAGCGCTCGTCTTGCCGAGGCTAGATGTACCCACCGGATTTTTGGACCAGATGGGATCAGCCCCTAGGGCCCCTCTAACCCAGCCGGAACGTAACCATCTCCCTCCTCAGGACCATCTATCCAGGCACCTGGGTACCTACCTGAGGATGGGGAACTCGCAATATACAAGCTCATATTATCAGAAACACCACTAAATCTATAGGGATACTAAGAATACTCACTGATTACTAAGGATATCCATGCCCTACACCACACTCATACCTTATAGTCTCGCGACCACATGGGTCCAGACTAATCTACCCTGGGGCAGTTCTGATTATCTACCATTACACACTGACCTCAGTCAGTGCTCTCATTAACATGGCACAATCCTGTGGGTATACACACATGGGTTTGCAGCCCCAGTGCTCTCATTTACACACGGTTCACAATCTGGCGAACCTACACACCCCTCTGTCTTAGGTGCTCTCATTTACACACGGTTCACAATCTGGCGAACCTCCACGCTGGTCTCCTCCCCAGCGCTCTCATTAACGCCACTTACCAATGACGACCACTTTCCTATGAATACCTTCAGCTCTCTGTCTCTCTATGTTGGGAAGTCTCTCTCTCTCTTCACTAAGGGCTTGCTACTACAATAATAGAAATTAGTATGGCTTTCCAAATTGCAATATATATATGTACCTTCTGCTCTTGGCATCAAACGTTCCCTCACTTCCTACTTGCTCAGTCACTCCTTACCTGATCGGGAACCGCATCCGTTCATGCAAACAATGTCTAACTAGAAGAAGAGGTTACCCTGATTGAACAAGAATACAAGACACATGTCAGTTCACTAAGAACTGGGGTGTTTATTTTAACAATGATACAGTACACATACATAAATCTATGGGGTCTCTATAACTAGCAGTAACTTTAACACACTGCTGAAAGAAAAGGATTAGACATACAATTTATCTGCGGGGTAACAGGAACTTTTAACACACCGCTGAAAGGGAAAAGATTAGACATACAATAGCCTAGGGAATAAGAACAAGATTAAGGAACGAGGTCACCTTGGGAGTGTGAAGTCTTGCTCTAGCTGTCATCTGGGCTCCTCTCTCGTCTGTGTCTTGGCTCATCTCAGACTCTCTCTCTCTCCTGCACTCTTGGATACACCTCTGCGCTGATCACTTTGCACTGGATTTCTCTCCCCCACGGACTCTCTCCACCTTCCAACTTCCATCTAATGGTTTCTGCCGTTCTGATAACCGTTCATTCCATTAGCTTGTTCATTCTGGGTACGATCTCTGTGCCAACGTTCAATTAACTCCAGCTGCTCCCACAGGTTAATCCACGATATAACTTCAGTCTCTTCTAAAAGACATTACTTCAGACTCCAGCTATTCACAACTCCTCCTGATAAGTAACTGCTTCTGACTGCTTCCTTCAGTTCCAGCTCACTGACTGTCTGTTTGTCTTCTCTCTGTTCCAAGCATTTTCTGTCTCTTCTCCTCCTGCAATTCCACTCCTCCAACTCTACCAACACTCTCTGCTCCTCCAATTCAACTAACTGCAACTTCAGCTCAGCTCTCTCTCTGCTCTTCCAACAACTCCTCTCTCTTCTACCACTCCAGCTCAACTCACTGACTCCGCCTCTGCACTTCACTAATATAGAATGCTGTTTCCTCATGGAAAGTTCCAGCCATCTGCCTGCCGCCCATCAGATCTCTGCACCACTCCGCATCAAGGACACACACCCAGCAGGCCAGCCTTTTGTGGTGTCTTCGACACAGAGAATTATACAGCCTACCGATAAGGGCTGGCCCAGACCGGTTCTCTCCAAGTGAACAACAGCTTTAACTATAAACTTTACCTTTACCCTTGAAGCCTCTCAGCTCATCAAGATGGAGTCCCTCTAGTTCTGAGCCTTATAGGCCTAAGAAGGATGAAATAACCCTTAGCTCTGTCAGGGTACCTACATAAACCATACCAATGTGTAATATAAAGTCAGGACCACAGGATTCAACCTCTACTATAAGAAATAATGACAGGCCAAAGCCAATAGGCAATATATGGCCTCTTCTAGGTCTGGAAGAAAGGGCTTAAAAGGGCCAACACAAGCTAAGAATACGTATCCTAGATGTGACCAAGATTAAAGTCTATATCACTGCTAAATAGAGCCAAAAACCCTGTCAACATACTAGACTACGGCAGTGCTACCCTCTGTGGCCTTCCCAAATACGTTCTGGCTCCACTAAGGACTGCACTCAACTCACCTGCTAGACTGGTTACGGATTCTAAGCGAAAAGATCATATATCACCAGTCCTTAAATCCCTCAATTGGCTGCCCTTCGAAGCACAAATTAAATTAAAGATTGCTCTTCTCACACACAAAGCCCTTCAACTAAATACTCCTACATACCTTGCAGAAAAACTAACTTTATCCTGTGGAGTAAGATTCTTAAGAACTGCCTCCTCCCTCCTCCTGAAACCTCGTATCCTTAAGAAAAAGAGAAGTTGCCACTGAGCTTTCTCCGGAGCCGCCCCTAAGATTTAGAACTCTCTCCCACCGGAAACTCACAGAATTTCCTCATTGACAGAGTTTAAAGTGGAAACCAAAAGATTCCTAATGAACAAATTCATACCCTAATCGGGTTAGTCGCACAGGTCCGTTGACATTTCTCCTGCTGACTTTGTTCTTATTTTGTTACAGCTCCCTCTCAACATTGGGTTTCACCCTTGTTACCCCCTACATTTGTTTTATTGTATTATCCTCCTATTTGTTTTCTATAATGTATTCTATTTCTTTCCCATACTCTTCTGGTTTTTGCCTATGAGATTTCTTTGTCTCCCTCCAGGCATATTGTAAAGCACTCTGTTATCCCTTGGGATCTTGTTCGCGCTATAGAAAACTTTATAAATAAATAAATAAATAAGTATTCTTCTGGTTATCCTGGTTTACTCTTCCTTCCTGGGGTACTTTATTTTTATTTTTATTTTCATTTTATCTTAATTCCTTGCTCGCTCGCTCACTCCATTAGCCCCTGCTCCTGCCTCTACACTTCCAGTCCTGCCCCCTCCACGTCCTAATGACGGCCGCTGCTGGGGAGCATGTGTGAAGCCTTGACCTCCAGTCCAGGCCAGCACTCTCCCAAGCAGCTCCGCTTCTTTGCCACAGTGCCCAGTTGCTGAGCCCTCACCTCCAGCAGGGTTTGCGCTGGCAGCCAGGCATGGACACACAGGTGATCTAGGCTCCAGCTCCGCCTGGTGTTGCCCCCACTCACTGGTTCACAGTTTTACTGGGTTCTACCATATTTTCCTGGTTATCCTGTTTTATTCTTCCTCCCTTGGGTGTTTTTATTTTCCTTTTATCTTAATTCCTTGCTCGCTCGCTTGCTCCATTGGCCCTTCCCACTGCTGCGGCTCCTCCCGCCCACTCAGCCCCCGCTCCTGCCTCCCCACCTCCAATCCTGGCCCCCTCCCCTACTTAATGATGGCCGCTGTGTGGTCGCGCCGCTGGCACCCCAAAAGTACCTAAGGCAAGTCTGTCTGCAACTGTCCGTGGCCCGACCACGGATAGCGCCAGGAAACCTGGATCTCCGGAACCCCACCGATACATCTCTGCCGCCCTCCACGCACTCAATCCCGGAAGACTCAACGGCTGCCAAAGAGCCACACGGAACACCTCCCAAGGACAGTTCTCCTGCAGACACTGCCGAGGATCATTCACCATCGACTACGCCCCCAAGACTGCCGAAAACTCGCTGGACGCCCGCACCACCGGAGCTCTGACATGCATCCTCCTCAACGTACTATCCCTACACACACACGCCATATAGATCTGGGACCTGCTCAACACCCTCTCACCCGACATCGCCTTCTTCACTAAAACCTAGACAAACGCCACCTCCGGCCCAACATTGCCACCGCCATCCTTTACAGATACAAGATCCAGAGAAGGGACCGCCCCCCACCGCCCAGAAGGAGGACTTGCCATCGCTCACAAGACCACCCTTTGACTCTCCACCTCCAACACGAGCAACCCCCCACTCCAACACAGAACACCTCCACTTCCAGATCCAGACCAACCCCAGAACCACGCTACAGGGCACCCTCGTCTACAGACCCCCGGACCACGCACCCAGTCTGCAATTACCATCACTGACCTCATCGCACCCCACGCCATTGCTTCCATGGACTACATTCTACTCGGAGACCTAAATTTACACCTTGACAACCGCAGCAACCTCGACTCCATCACCCTCCTCGACAACCTCTCCAACCTCGGACTGAAGCAGCTCCTCACCACTGCCACGCACAGAGCTGGACACACCCTCAGCCCCATCTTTGCAGGGGGACAAACATCCATTTCAGCCATACTTCACAGTCCCCCTGGACAGACCACCACTGCGTACACTTCACATTCAACACATACACTGGACCCAACCCCCCACACCCTCCTCAAAGGAACTGGAGCAAGATCACAGAGGAGCACCTCAATGCCACCCTCCTCCTAGACCCTCCCTGTGCCGCGACCGATGCAACTCCGCAGCCCGGGAACTTCACCGCTGGATCTCCAGTTGCACCAACAAACTCGCAACCCTCCGCCACCCCGGCAAACAAAACCACCTGAAAGCAGCTTGGTTCACCACCGATCTCCAAGCAGCCAGGTGCTCCTGCAGACGCCTCGCGAAAATCTGGCAAAACCGGAGAACCACGGAAGACCTGAACAGCTACCAGAACGCCCTGAGGGAATACCACCAGCTTCTAAGAGAAACCAGGGGGACTTTCATCAGGAACAAAATCCACACCAACGCTAAAGAACTCTTCAATGTCAGACAGCAATTCACCAAATCCCCCAGCGAAGCCACAGACATCACACAATCTCAGGATCTCTGCAACATGCTCAGACATTACTTCCACCTGAAAATAAAGGCCCTCTACAACAACTTCAGCAAACAGAAACCGGACACCACCCTACGCTCCACCACCACCGACAATGAGCCGACCATCACCACCTGGAATCCTGCCACCATCAAATACACCACCGCGAACATGAAGAACACCCACTCAGGAGCCCCCATGGTCCCCTGTTCACCGCACATCTACCACAGGGCCGCCGCCATCTCACCCGAACTAGGACGCACCATCAACGTCTCTTTCGAATCCGGTATCGTCCCCAACGACTGGAAGCAGGCGGAGGACAAACCTCCACTCAAGAAGCCCATGGCCGACACTACAGACCTAAAAAAAACTACCGGCCCATCTTTCTCCTCCCCTTTACTGCAAAGTCACTGAGACTTGTAAAAACCCAGCTGACCACTTTCATTGAAGAAAACTCCATCCTAGACGCCTCCCAGTCCAGATTCCGCAGCAACACAGCACTGAGATGACCCTCCTTGCTGGCACCAATGACCTTTGCATGCTACTAGACCAGGGGCACACCACAGCCCTCATCCTACTAGCTTTCGACACCATCTCACATCGCACCCTCACAGCCAGACTTCACGACGCAGGGATACGAGGAACCGCCCGTTCCTGGTTCTGATCCTTTCTCTCCAGCAGAACCCAGAGGATCAGACTCCCTCCTTTCCTCGCCAAACCCACACAGATCGACTGTGGAGTTCCCCAAGGATCATCGCTCTGCCCTATGCTCTTCATCATCTACATGGCCCCCCTCGCCGCCATCGTCAGACAACACAGGCTCAGCATAGTATCATACGCCGACGAGACACAGCTCATCCTCTACCTCACGAAGAACCCCAAAGACACCAGGCTCTGTTTCCAGGAAGGAACGAGAGACATAGCTGCCTGGATGAAAAGCAGCTGCCTGAAGCTCAACTCCGAGAAGACCGAGGTCCTCATCCTCAGACCCTTCACCTCCACCTGTCACAACACTTGGTGACCTTCCTCCCTCGGTGAGTCCACCTACCCCAACAGTCCACACCCAGAACCTCAGCCTCATCCTCGACCCCTCGCTCACCATGGCCTGCCAGATCAACTCCATCGCCTCCACCAGCTTCAACTGCCTACGTATCCTCCGCAAATCCTTCCGATGGAGACTCCCAGATTGCAGAAAAACCATCACCCACGCACTCATAACCAGCAGATTGGACTACAGCAACGCCCTCTATGCCGGAATCAACAGAACTCTCTTACACAGGCTACAGACCATCCAGAACCCCGCAGCCAGACTCGTCCTCGGAACCCCAAGGCACGAACACATGACCCAACACCTACGTGCCTTCCACTGGCTCCCCGTCGAGAAGAGAGTCAACTGCTCACCCATGCCTACAAACCCCTCCACAACATCGGACCCAAATACCTCAATGAGAGAGTCTCATTCCACTTACTCAAGAGGAACCTTCGCTCTGTAGACCTCGCCCTTGCAGAGACCCCCCGCATCCACAGAACCAGAGCAGGAGGAAGAGCGTTCTCCTACGTCTCAGCCAAAGCCTGGAATGAGCTCACTGTGAACATCAGACGGTCCCCCACCCTCCACACCTTCAGGAAGTACCCCAAGACCAGGCTCTTCAATCTAACTGGAGCTGCACCCACCTGCCTCCCCCAGCGCCTTGAGACCCTCACAGGTGAGTAGCGCGCTTTATAAATCAGCTGATTGATTGATTGATTGATTAATTGTTGACCCCTTGACAGAACCGACTTCAAAGAAACAGCTCAAGTGGTGATCTGGACAGATGCCTGCCAGACTGCTTTTAAAGCCCTGAAAACTACCATGTGCCTAGCACCCATGCTCCAGGCGCCAGATTTCTCCAAAGAGTTTGTGGTGCACACAGATGCTTCAGAGCATGGTGTGGGAGCAGTACTCTCACAATTGAATGACAAGGGCTTGGACCAACACGTAGCTTGGGTAGGTGGAGTTCAATTGAAAGGGAAGCTTTTGCTGTGGTCTGGGCGCTAAAGAAGCTGAGGCCCGACTTGTTTGGGTCTCACTTCCTGGTTCAGGCAGACCACAGGCCCCTCAGATGGTTGATGCAGATGAGGGGTAAGAACCCAAAACTATTGAGATGGTCCATCTCCCTACAGGGAATGGACTCTACAGTAGAACACCGCCCTGGAACAGAACACACCAACGCTGATTGTTTGTTCAGATGTTACTGCCTTAGTGATGAGAACTCCCATGAGGGTGGGTAGTTCTCCCCACTTTTCGGCTGGAGGGGGATACGTCTTAGACCTGGCATATTTTGGCATGGTTACCCCTGGCTTTTTGCCTCTACTTTCTCTATTTTTGATGATGTGATGGATTTCATTTTGCTGGCTTAGATGCTTTGGGCACTTTGCCACTGCTGATCAGTATCAAAGTGCAAGTGCTCCCTCTATAAAGTGTTATGGTAATTGATTGTCCAGAATGTGTATGTTTGTCTTACTAGTAAAGTCCCTAGTAACGTGCACTATGTGTGACAGGGCTGGTAAGGCAAATGCTACCAGTGGGCCTGCAGCCTAATTGTGCCACCCACACAGGTAGCCATAAAAATAGATAGATCTCAGGCCTGCCACTGCAGTGCCTGCATGGAGTTTAACTGCCTTGTTGTCCTGACAAGTGCACCCACTTGCCAGGCCTTACCTTTCCCTTTTTGACAACCTTATAGTAAGCCCAGGGTTCCCCCCTGGGCAGGGTGCAGTGTATGTGAAAGGTAGGACAAAATTTGTTTTTCACTGTTGCAAGGCCATCTTGCCCATAGAACAGAATGGGGAATGCTTTGTCACATGTTTCCAGCATATCTTCCTATAGGCATAAGATGGAGAGATGGAGTTTAGTGTGCCTAAACTCAGAATTTAATAACATCTTTTTGTGGAGATGGTTTTTGAATTGTGTGTTTAGAAATCGCACTTTTAGGAGTGGCTAGTTTCTTGTCCTAACCATCCTGCGTGCCTCTGCCTGATTGTGTATTAACTGTCTGGGTTTGGATGAGACAGGATCTGGGAAGTGTCCTGACACCAGGGAGGAGTAGGTAGGACAGCAACAGGCTTTTGGTGTGGTGGGAGGAGTAGCCCCTTTGATGCGAAGAGGGCTGTGCTGCTGCCACAAAAGAATGGCTCCACCTCCAGCGAAGCAGGACCCATACCCTAACTATCAAAGAAAGAAGGTGTGCACTGGCAGGAAGACACTCAGGTCTGGTTTAGATCGAGCATGGAGCCCCCATGAACACAAATACTTCAAAGACATTTAGGGGTATAAATGTGAGAGCTGAAACCCTGAACTCAAGACTGAAAAAGGATTGAGACTACTTTGTGATCAAGAGGAACCTATGCCAAAGAAGAACAGCTGAAGAGACTAAAGAGAAGGACTGCCCTTGCTATGTGTTCTGGGGCTGGCCTGCAGTTTGCTGATTTGACTAAGGTGAGGACAGGGGACTTTGCTGTGTGCTGTGCCCCCCTGCTGTAAAGGACTTTGTTGTGTGCCTTGTCCTGAAGTAACTTGTCTCCTAGGGCCTGAGGAGAGCTGCTCCCCTGTTGTGGAAACTCAGGAACAGCAAAGTTTCCAACCATGTCTAAGTGGCGCTTGGTGCGTGTGCTTTTGCACGCCTGAGCCTGCCGTGTGTTCTGTGGTGCTGTTTACGAGGTGCCCTGTGACCGCATTGCCCCCGCAGCGTGAAACATCGTCCACGCTGCTGCATTGCTGTTTGTGGCACTAGACTACATCATAACTGAGGCTGTGAGTAAGGATCGCCGCCACCAGCCCAATGCAATGTGCTAAAGGATTTCTTGAAGCGAAGGAAGTTGCAAGGTGAAAGGGATTGTGATCGTTGTTCGTCAAAGGGAATCTGCCCAAGATCGTCAACGAAGGAGAAGGCAGTGCCGTAATCCGTCCAGCTACAGCGTCGCCTAGGAACAGAGCTGCAACATCATCGGGACCACCCAGCAGAACATCTGACGAGCGGGGAGAGAGAGAGAGCGAGGCTGCGCACCCTCCACATAAGGCTTGGACTTGGGTCGGGAGCCTCAAGCATGTGAGGCCTGTGGAGGCGTGCCGTAGGAGTATAGGAGTGCTCCGATCTCTCTCATGCTGCACCACGTTAGACGCGCTGAGTCCCTGAGCAGCCCATACCTGCCCAGCAGTGCCGAGGCAACCTCTTTAAGTTTACGATCGCTTTCACTGTTTTTGGGGACTAGTGGTTTCTGAGCTGACCGTGCAGATTGGCTAGTAGCATTATTCCTTCTATTACAAACTGCTGTATGCTTGCATAAAGACTTGCATTACGAACTGCATTATTCCATGCATGCCAAACTGCCTTATGCTTGCATAAATAACTGCCTTATACTTGTATGAAGAACTGCACTATTCTTGCATTAAGAACTGCATTATTCTTGCATTAAGAACTGCATTATTCCTGCTTTACAAACTGCACTAGTACTTGCATTAAGGACTGTCTTGTTTCTCCATAACGAACTGCATTACAAAATGCATAGCATTGCATTAGGACTGCATTAGATCATTTTGAACTGCTCATTAATACCGCAAGAACCTACAATGATTGTTGGCCTAATAACTGGCCCGTGAAATACTACGAATATGCAGATGCTGAATATTTCTGGTCTCATCGTATTTCTTCTTGATAAAGATACCACTATGTTCCTAAATCAGTGTGGTGTCCCTTTGTTTTGTTATCACTGTGTTACTGGGAGCGTGGTTGCAAATACTTTACACATTGCCTTGGAAATAAGCCTGGCTGCTGTGCCAAGCTACCGGGGAGGGGGTGGGGGGGGGGTGAGCAGGGGTTATCTAAGAGTGTTTCCCTCCTTTCCCTGGAGGGTCCCTATTGGAACTAAGGTACCCACCTCAGCCAACTAGAGACCCCAAGTTCTAACAGGCTCCATAATTTGATAATAGCTATGTTGGATGAGGTAGTGAATACATGTCCCTCATTTTTTTATTTTCCTTTGGAATATTTGGATTCAGGCATGAGTTAGTGTACACAAAGGTATTTCTTTCATTTTCTTTCATAGAAAGACTGTGATCAATTGAATGTGCATGGTGTATTTGGCACACTGTATGGAGATACAGGCTTGAGTGGCAGGGAGCACCAAGAGGATTGATTGATGCATGGAATTAATGAGGTAATTCACAAAAGATTGGGAATGTAAAAACAACTATGTAAATTTATGATACTGTCATTTGGAAAGATTTAAAACTCTTGGTTGATTAAGCATGAAGAGCTGCTACTATTATGCATGGATTTCCACAACGGATTTCACATGAGGAATTTGAACATCCGAAACAGTTTGAGTATTGCACTAAAGTCACGAAGGTGACATTCATGGAGACTGTACAAATAGCAAAGTCATAGCAAAGATTTGTTGTTATATATGATTTCTTTGCCCTGAAGAAGTCACAGGATTTGATACCCGACAAGCAACGAAACACATGTTGGCGGCTGAGATTGGTGGTTCTGCAATAAATAGAATAAGACTGAAACAGACACGATTATGGATACAATTTATATTATAGTAATAAGTTAGCGTGTGCTGGGGATTGTTTTGACCATGTCTAGTGGCTTAGGCCATGTTACAGGGAGGGGGGTGGAACTCTCTACCTTTCAAGGACTGCATCAAAGGTATTCGATATTGGTTACAAGGTGGATTTCCCCTAGGAGTTCCCTGTCAACCAAGCACCCTTTAACTGGAACATTATTATATTTTTCTCCAGTCTTTCATGATCTATTCCTAATGTTCCTGAAAAGTATTTGTTTGCTTAGAAATACATTCTCACTTGCAAAACCAAACCAGCCAGCGCTTAAACACACATGCAATGTATGTGAGAATGGGGCTGTGGAGAAAGAGGGGCACTGCTGGAGGGTGATTGTGAGGGAATCCGTGAACAAGGAGGTCATTGGCTGGGGGGCTCAAAAATGTGTTGCAATGGGTGCTACCAATGCTAAAGCCGGCCCTGAGAACTGCAGTGGCGAATGAAAAGCATTCCAAGGACATCCCTATGGAAAACTAAGGACACAATAACACGAGATCGTCATCATCAGGACAGAATAACATGAGATCATCATTGAAAACAAAGGACGGGATAACACGACATCATCATCAGGACATAATAACATGAGTTTATCATTGAAAATTAAGGACGGGATAACACGACATCCTCAGGACAGAATAACATGAGGTCATCATTGAAAACTAAGGACGGGATAACACAACATCATCATCAGGGCAGAATAACATGAGTTTATCATTGAAAATTAAGGACGGGATAACACGACATCATCAGGACAGAATAACATGAGGTCATCATTGAAAACTAAAGACGGGATAACACGACATCATCATCAGGGCAGAATAACATGAGGTCATCATTGAAAACTAAGGACGGGATAACACGAGATCATCATCAGGACAGAATAACATGAGATCATCATTGAAAACTAAGGACGGGATAACACGACATCATCATCAGGGCAGAATAACATGAGGTCATCATTGAAAACTAAGGACGGGATAACACGACATCATCATCAGGGCAGAATAACATGAGGTCATCATTGAAAACTAAGGACGGTATAACACGAGATCATCATCAGGGCAGAATAACATGAGATCATCATTGAAAACTAAGGACGGGATAACACGACATCATCATCAGGGCAGAATAACATGAGGTCATCATTGAAAACGAAGGACGGGATAACACGACATCATCATCAGGGCAGAATAACATGAGGTCATCATTGAAAACTAAGGACGGGATAACAGGACATCATCATCAGGACAGAATAACATGCAATCATCATTGAAAACTATAACGGGATAACACGAGATCATCATCAGGACAGAATAACATGAGATCCTCTTTGAAAATGAAGGATAGAAAAGCACGTAGAGCTCTGGCCAGTGCTTGGTGCGCTGAAAAATGTAATGTGGGTGTTACTGTGCTGTTACTATTACAAACAGAGAAGACGTCTCCAGTCAAGTAAGTTTGCGCATCCATGAAATGAATGGCCCCAATCTGTTTCAAAGAACATGTGTGTGGGATGCTAAACCCATTGTTGCTTTTGAGACCAATGTCGCAGACTATTTTTTGTGGCAGTTTTATATTCTACTCGAAACAGGTCCCTTACTATGATATCATGTTACTTCTTAATGTGAAATATTCCCTTGAGTTCCTTTGGCACCTGAAATAACAGTTAATTTCGTGAAAGATCATATAATGTTGCATAATTTTAGTGACGTTTCGCCACTAAAATTATGTTTTTACCTGACCTGGCTACGTTGTGTTGAGAATAATTGTATCTGCTGTCAGCGGTACTTTCAGGAGAATCACTGCTAGAGTGGATCATTGAACAAGTAGGACAGTGCTAAACTGCACACACGCTCCAAAGCATAACACGTGCCCTTACCGATGATGTCATGGAAGGGCGTCCAGACCCTTCCTCCTCAGCCACATACAACCTTGAAGTGTCTGTAGCGTGGCCAGTCTAAATGAACATTTGGTGGGTCTTATCAGATTTAACTATTGTCCTGATAATTGTGCAAAACGCCACGTGCTCCATCTACTGTGTTCTCAGCGACCACTGCACCTTACTGAAATAATGCAGTCAAGAGGTTGAGGAGGGGCATGTCCCCTCATGGGAAGACCTGACGGTCAGCCTGGGGTACTCTCAGCCTTTACGAGCACGAGAAAGACCCGGCTGAGCCACCGCACCCCTGGTTCCTTGTAATCTTTTTAACGGCTTGCAGACTGCACAGCATATGTCCTGCTGGATTAACGACCCCTTCAGGGGATATAAAATCCGAGATGGAAGTTGTGAAATGCCGATTGAGCTAGTCTGACAAATAAAAAGGGCCCTTTACTTTTTGATGAATCCATTAATGCTGTGTAGCGGTTCCAGCGGTGAAACTTATGGTGCCTTAACAATTGCTATTTGCGTGGCTTCGGCGTGCATTAAATCTTCTTGTCTTAAATGCAACTGTCAGAAACTCAGGACTGGGCCTTCCGTCAGCACATCCCAGCAATTTAGCAGAAAAGTACCAGTTATTCCATCGCCTCTCATTGTTAGAAATATCCACTGTGCCTGAATGCACAGGCCACCGCAGTGCCTGGCCAAGTACCCAGGGATATTTACGGATTTTTAAACACTCAAGTATGCAATAACCCTCTACGAGTCAAACCAAGCTGTATAGCAAGGCCACTTATATTATGTGGCAGTGAGATTAAATTATGCAACAGTGTCAACTAAATTATGCAACAAGGAAAAGGGCCTGCGGGGTAGAATAAGACGGATGGGGTCAGGGTGTGTTTCATCACGCAATACCCACACACCACACTGTTACTTGAAGAGTAAAAGGATATTTTATTAGGACAAGGTTGCAACATTTAAACTTTATTACATATCATTCACCCCTAAGGTAGGCTCTAACTAGACCTATGGGCAGGGTGCGGTGTAGGTAAAAAAAAGGACATGTGCCTTAACTGTGTGGCATATAATGGTAGCGACAAACAGCCTATTTGGTTTCTCACTGCTGTGAGGCTGCCCTCACATAGGAATGCATTGGGGATTCCCTGATATGTGCTTCAGTTGTAAGTCCTTACATGAGAGGGGTAACATGATAAAGTTTGGTGTGTTTGGAATAGTGGTGATAAATGCTGCGTATTGGTGTTTGCGGATTTATTATCACTATTTTAGAAATGCCACTTTTAGAAGTAGGTATTTCTGAGTGCTATGTGTCTTTGTGCCTGCCTTGTGTATTAACTGTCTGGCCTTGGAGTGACAGGGGCTGAAAAGGTGCAGTGGCTCCAGAGAGTCTGGATGAGTCAGCGCTAGGCTGAATAGACCTGGTCTGCATTTGGAGTGGTGGGAGGAGTAGCGCCTGCACCTGAATAGGGCTGTGCTTGCCTTCCACAATGATGTATCTGCCCCCTGTGGTGTGTCTGGGGCCAGAGCTTACACCTACAATGGTGAGTGTTGGGCACTGTAAGGATAATTGTAAGTGCCCCCCAGAACTGGTTTGGACCGGGTACCAGGGTAGAACAAAGACTTTGGGGAGTATGAGTACTGAGGATGTGACTCCATATCTGCTAGACTGTTGGAGCTTGCTTGGAACAGAAGAACAGGGGACCAGGAGTTACCGCCATGGGACTGGGCTGCAGAAAGTGCGGACCTGCTGCCTTTTTGGGGCTAGAGGGGACTGCCACTCTGCCTATTGAAATCCATGTGCTGGCCTCCCTGGGGACACTATGCTAGTGTGTCCCTGTGGTCCCCCTGGACTTTGTGTCTTGCCCTACTGGATTTATGACAGCTCGTGGTGAGCGCTCTGTTGTTTACCTCGTGTCCCTGTGTTGCGGTGAGGCCCCAGCGAGTGCTCTGGCCATCGTGTGAAGAGTGCTCTGGGGTGCATGCAGCACTGTCCTGTCTGCAGGGTTCTTTTGGGAGCCTGGCTTTGCCGAGGAGATTGCGTCAGGAGGAGGACTGAAGATTCAAAACCCAACAGAGACTTTGCTTTATATTCTAGCCCTGCGTGCTTCCTGAGGTTGGTTGTGGGTGGGGTCCACTGCCGCAAGGAGATGCGCAAGAAGAAGTAGAGCCTTGCGGCCTCCCATCAGCTGGGGGCCGCCAGAGGTCCACAAGACAGAACTAAGACTTTGCTCTGTGTTTCTCCATTTTTTGGCACCATGACACTGACAAAGTTGGTGCAGCTCAAAGCTGGTGGGTGAGTGCGAAGCCCCTCACCTTTATCACCCTTGTTGGGCAGCTGCCCTGGGCAATTGGGTTTTTCCTGCAGAGGGGAGACAGAGTCAGTGCCTCCCCTCCCCCGACATAAAGGGAACATTTCTGACTTCGCAGACCAGACAGGAAAGACGCCTCCACGAGGTTCCGGTCCGGCAAAGTCAGTCTGAACACCAACTTGATTCTGGGGCACTTCTTTAGTGGCATCACAGGATGAGCCCAGTAGAGACCCCGGATACACAAGTGGCCCGACCTTCCACCATTTATTTAAGGGGGAGCAGAGACTTCTCTACTCCACATTGAGTGGAGGATTACGGCTGCATGAGCTAATGTGGCCCTCTGGCAAGTTATAAGAGCTATGCCCTGATATGATTATGTTTTAGGCATTATGTTGCCCGGATTGCACCCCTTGTACAGTGAGGGGATGTGTTGAAAATTGTGCATACTGTAAGTGTTTACTGAGGTGCACTGATGATTATTATATTTGCACAGTATGATGCTTATGTCTAATGCTTCGTGCTAAGAACAGTTTCTACCAATTGTTATTGGTTATCCCCAACTGTAAGGGTCATGACAGTGGCCTGATTGGCCCTGTGATGTATGTAATGTTATGAGAGTGGCCCGATTGGTCTATTGGTGTATATCATACCTGTGAAGTCATGACAAGTGCCTGGTGGCACAGTGTATATATGTGATGAGTTCTAATGTGTTTTTATGGATAATACAAATGCTATTTTTACATAACCTTGTGTGGAGTTTCTTTTGTGGTGTGCCTAGTGTGTCGCTACTGTGTGAGTGTGTTGCACAAACACTTTACACATTGCCACTTGGGTAAGCCTGACTGCTCTGCCAAGCTACCAAGGGGTTGAGTAGGGGTTATCTATAGTGTGTAACTCCATTGCCCTGACTAGAGTGGTGGTTTCTGTCTGGCTTAGGCGCATGCCCTAGCCAACTAGAAATCTCATTTCTGGCAGTATGTTTTCCCCATCCATGAAAGGTGCACCCCATTGTCCCTGAACAATACTGGCTCTTCTAACTTAAGCCCTGCATGTGCAATCGCCTTTATGTCTCTTGCCTGGAAGAAAACCCTCATTGCCCTATTCAATTTCCTGCATGCCTTTTCAATGGCTGCATGCTTGACCACTCCCCAACCATACTGTGCGAGGCACAAACTCAGTTCATATTAAGCATGTTCCAGCAAAATTCCTCTTTATAGCCTCCAAATCCCTCTGCATGTGCTGCATTAGCGTCAGTCCTGACAAACTCACTAGATCGATCTCTCCCAGGTGCATCACCAGCATGTCTGGGCAGCCCCTCTATGGTACCATTTTCATCAACCACAGCAATAAAGCTCCCTATTGCATTCCCCCTTTGTGGTGACTGCTCCTCAAACCCAGGTTGCTTCCATACACATGCCAGAAACCGGTCCCTGGAAGCTTGTTTCCTTTCCAGTAAAAGAATTGGCTTGGTAGTTTGGTCTGCCCTGTTCCCATGATGCACTGGGCCAGGGACAGACTAATTTGCATGTAGCCAGGTTCTGAGCTGGGATGGTGCAGTGAGCTAAAAAACGGTGATGGATCAAGCCCTGATCTGTTGACTGGGTAGTAGTATTCTGCTTATTTGAGATACTCTGTCCATCACCACCCACTTTTCTGAATCGTTTTGTCCACCACAAGCGTGGAAGGGTATGCTCAGATGTGAGTCCCTTGCTCACTGCACCATCAGGATTCAAGCAAGCCGGGCGGAAGACGGCTGTAATGCCAGAAACCGGTCCCCGGAAGCTTGTTTCCTTTCCAGTAAAAGAATTGGCTTGGTAGTTTGGTCTGCCCTGTTCCCATGATGCACTGGGCCAGGGACAGACTAATTTGCATGTAGCCGGGTTCTGAGCTGGGATGGTGCAGTGAGCTAAAAAACCGTGATGGATCAAGCCCTGATCTGTTGACTGGGTAGTAGTATTCTGCTTAATTCAGATACTCTGTCCATCACCACCCCCTTTTCTGGACCGTATATTTGGCTGCCCAGTGGATGAAAGAATGTCTTACGATCAGGTAACCATCTTGATCCCCTGGCTGTTCATGCATCCTATGATATCCATGAAATCGATAAGCCTTGAAGAAAACCTCCCCAGTGCGCTTGCACCTCCTGCCTCCCTGCTCTACCCACAGATCTATTCCCCTATTTGCGCACATATCTCTTGCTACACCAGGACTTCCATCTTCCAATCTAGCAGCGCTAATTTGGAAGGAATGTGTCCCAAACTCAGCTGGTTCCCTGCCCACCTTGCGTAGCGCCATGTGCAAAACCGCCAATAGCTGAAAAGCCATCACCCGTTCTCCTGACTCATGGCAAAAAAAAACCCTGCTAAAGGTCATCCTGGTCTTGATACATACTATCGCCATTCACACACCAGGCACCGGCCACTGCGACCACTCTCATTCAACCAAACCCATCTCTCCCTGCCCACCTGATCCATCTTAGAGGGACTCAGCCAGATTCCTGATAGACCCTGGTCCAGTTGCACCTCCCCATAAGACACCCTCACCTGTTGTGCAGTCCCCAATAACTCTGATACCCCGAAAGCCCCGAAAAACATCCAAATTATACATAGTCTTAATATCGACACCTCAAATGGGTCGTAACAACACCCTGGCAAAACCCCCAATAGGTCCTGTAACAAATCAAGTGTGATAGCCTCCCTTGGAACTCCCCCTTCACATCCCCAACCTTTCAACATTCTTCTCAACATCTCATCTTTGGCGGGATCAAAACCTAGGTATAACTTGCTGTAAAAAAGGTATCTCTACTAGCTTTCCTGATATTGTCTTCTGTGATAAACCTTTATCTATGCAACATAAAACAAAATGCAACACTCCCTGCTCCATGTCCTGTCACATTTGGCTCAGTGCAGCTATCGTTGGACCCATAAACTCCCCAAATTTGGACCACACCATCCTGTAGCTCCTTCTTGTGGATTCCACCAACGACCTCTTGACCAGGCCTATTACTCTCACTCCCCCCCCCAGGCCCAGATATTGTCCAGCAGCTCCGTCTTGTATTCCTCCACTCTGGGCGCCGGAATCGCTGCCACTGCGAATGAGACAATGCATCTGCGATGTCATTGCTGGGCCCTGGTACATGCTTGGCATTAAACACTCTGCCTTAAACACATCAGCATAAACCGTTGCGACAGCCACAGAACCCTCAAATCTCTTGCTTGTTGCCTCTTTACCAGTTCTACCACTGTCATGTTGTCCACATGAAAAAGCAACGTCCTATTCTCCAGTTTGGCACCCCAGACCGCCAATGCCACCAACAGTGAAAGAACTCGAAGAATGTGATGCTACTTCCCTGCCTCAACTAATGTGCTGGCCACGTCTTTGTGCACCATTGTCCATCTCAAAACAGTCCAAAACCCAAAGATCCTGCTGCATCTGACATTTTTTTAACCTGCCAGACTTTGTTCTCCTCCACAAAATCCAACGACACACCATTGAAATCAGCCAAAAACCTCTGCCACACCTCTACATCTTCCCTGGCCCCCAATGAAATCCTCACCCTGTGGTGTGGCAGCACTGCTTCTGACATGGCCATGCCTAGGCACCAGCAAAAAATTCTCCTCGGCCTCACCACCCTGCATGCACAATTCAGGAACCCCAGCAGCTTCTACACTGCCCTCAGCTCATTCTTCCTTTTACCCATCACTTGTAACAGAAAAGCCTGTATGCCCTCCACTTTTCTCTAGGCAGCTATGACACCCTGTACTGAGTCTAGCTCAATGCCCAAGAAAGTCAGTCTGTCACTGGGTCCGGCCATTTTTTCTGCTGCCATGGGCTTCCCAAAGCTTGTGTCAGTTCCTCAAATTGATGTAATGCCCACGTACAATCCCCAGCGGCTCGCTTACCTACGTGAACAAAAAGCCATCCAGGTAATGATACAGCTCCCGATGACCGCTGCTCTTTTTGAAGACCCACTGATGGAATGTACTGAACATTTCAAACAGGGGCCATTGGCAGGACCTTGTCAGAACCTTGGCAGGACCTTGTCCACGTATATGATATCCTCAAATTGCCACCTTCCTAGTAGCGCAAAATCCACTGGGTGCATGGGGAGCCAACGAAAGGCAGATTTGACGTCATATTTTGCCATTTTTCCCTGACCATGCGCTTGCACCAAGGAGATGGCATCATCCACTAAGGCATACAGCACCCTAGAGTCTTCTCCTGCAATGAAATCATTGACTACCTCCCCTCTTCTGGCCAAGATAAGTAGGGAATCATTCTGAACTTCCCCGGCTCTTTTTTAGGCCCCAACCCTAAAGGTGAGATGATCAAGGGCCAATCTGTGAATGGGACTAGCAATCCTACCTTCCTTAACTTCCATTCTTAATTTCACTGCTACCACCTTTGACAATTCTCTAGCTGATTTCAAGTTGTCTGCCCATCAACGCCCCCTTGGACCTTGGTAATCTACCCGGAAACCCTCAATGAATCCCCACTGAATCCGTTTAACCGCCTCATTGACCTTTGGCCCAGACTGTCCCCTTCCTTTGGTGGCCCTCCTCTGATCTGCTGGAGTGGCCAGTGTAAAACACTGTGTGAGTGGATACCTCCCCCTGCATTTGAGCACTTGTGCTTAAACTTGCATGGGTGCTGGTAACAAAATCCTTTATTAAAGTTCCAGCATAACCCCGTGGTGGCCCCTGTCTGCTTCGGTGTAAAACTTGATCCTCCAGCCTCGACACTAGACCCTCCCGCTCCTTGTTGAGCGGGCCACACCTGAAAGGACCGATTTGTCATTGGCAGGCCGCTGGCCGAATGTTTGGATGCTGAGGATTGTGTAGCTCTTGATCTACCTCACCCCAAGGGTTGATGCTTTCTCTGGCCCTAAATTCCTCATCATAGCTCAACCAGGCAAAACCCCCAAAATGCATCTGTGCCTTATGTATAATATCTATGTGTTTCAACAAGGCAATCGCCCTATCCAAGGGCTGCTCACAGTAAATACTGGCATAGATTAGGAAAGCTGAAGTCCAGTTTTCTATGTTAATGGTTACCCTCAGCCGCCTTGTCAACTCCCACTCCTCTTCCTTTAAGCCCTCCTTCGCCAGTATCTCCCTATGTAATAACTTGAACACATCAACGTATTCATGTTTCCATATCCGGTTTATGTATTTTTCTGATAGATGCTATCGTCAGCCCCATGCATGGTAACATTTTGTGGTGATTACCATCCTTTGTATCCTCTTTCCCTTCATTCCCTTCTACCTTGTCTGCTTGGACACAGGCTCATACTAAACAATTGGCGCTGTTTGTCCCATTGTCCAACGCAGGCATCGCACCTGCACCTGTGTTGTGTAGCATTTTAGAATCCAAACGTAATTTATCGATTCATGCCCCTATATAGGTATAATTCACATTGCCCTTATATAGGCATAGAAATCATAACCGTATTTAGACATAACCCATGCAGTACAAATACAGGCATGGCTACTTCCACTTGTTCCAAAAAGCCACAACGATTTCTTGAAAAACTTGGCTTCAGCAGTCAGGGATATCTCCTTGCTTGAATATTGATTTGTCCTAGAAATCATGGAGTTTTCAAAGAACTACCATTCCCTTGGGGTTCTTTGATAACGTTATTATGTCCGACTTTACGTCAAACTAGGCACCTTCAAGGTATAAATATGCCTACACTTGCCCTAGCAAACACACAGTGGTTCGGAGCAGCTCGACTATCTACTTTGACGCAGCCCACTACAGCAAGTGCCGAAGGAAGCCGACCCTCCAGCTGACGCGCTGACAGAGAAGCTGTCCTTTGTCGCTGAGAATCCAACTCCAGTGTTTTCATGCTCCCCTCGCCGGGTGTTGGGAAATCGAGTCCAGAGACAGAGATACCAGACCTCCTTCATTCTAAAACCAAGGTACGGAGCTGATTAGACCCTTAGAGAAATCTTGGATAGATTCTTGGCAAAGTAAAACCAAACCTATGCTACACCTCATTTACTTCTTCCCTCGTACTAGACTTAGGTTAGGTACATTGGGGTAGGCGTATTTTAGAAGCACAAGTTGAGTACTTTTAGCTTTTGTTATTTATATATGTATTTAAGGCTTCGAAATTATACCATAATTTAACAGTATTATTTTATAATACTCTTCTTGCTGTACGCATTATTACGATTGTAGCAGTTCATTTCTTTTGCATGAGAAAGAAGACTGTTCAATAAATCCTTTGATTTAAAACGCCTGTCTCTCTATTTCTCTAAACCTCTGTTGAAACCAAGCATGCACGATTTACTGAGTAGAATATCTATTGTTTCCACGACTCTGAAGATACGTTTTATCTTGGGGAAACAAAGTTGTCATGTTTATGCGGTTGTCAGAAACTAATCCCTTCTTGTTTATTCGAGAAAGTTTCTAGTGACCTCTGAGCTAGCTGGCACTCACAATTAAGTTTAATATATTCGATAGAGACATAGTAGACTTCAGTCCTACGTCAAATGTATAGGATATATTATTCCAATGCGTAGAGCCTATTGGGAATATAGGAACTACACTACACCTGTTTTTGTCACCAAGTCCTGCAATGTCCCAACACCCACTCCCACCAAATGGCAGGATTTCCCTTTTTCACCGCTATCCCCTCTACCTTCCATGCCGTCAACCAATCTTCATTACCTGAGAGTCTGCCTTGGACCTCCTTGTCCTTGCCCCGGCTGATATTTCTCTTCTGCCCCAGGGGTTTTCAGTTTTATTTGGCTGCACTTGCCTCCTGTAAAATACCAGTCTTCCTGGTTGCCTTCTCCACTGCCCGAGCTTTCCACAGCCACTTCCTCATCATTACACACTTCTCACTCTTCCCATTCATCACACTCGCTCCCATAATCCAGCGCTACCCCTGCCTCACTCCCCATTGCCCCCGTACATCATTATACACCACTCTCTTCTGTCCTTTTGCCCATATGCCACTCTTTCCGGGGCAATCCTTCGCTGTCCTGCCCGCTGTGTGCTCCCTCGTTGGAGGGTAGGCTACCAGGGACCCCCTGCTGCTTCTGGCCAGCATCCCGGGCCATTATGCATGCCGCTGGTGTCACGACTTTCCTACCAGCCTCACCTACCATCTTGGACCCCCCACAGGCTGCTCCAACCTGTGAGGGCCTGTGCAACTCCAGGTCTTACCGCCATGTTGGCTGTTCCTCTGCCCTTCTCTGAGTGGTACCTGTCCTCCACCCAGATCCACTTACCCCCGCTGGTTCCCGCCCCTGCCTCCAGCACCCATACACCCTGATCTCCTGAATGGGGGCCCCCCTTTGCCCACCCGGTGAATCCCTGCCCCTCCTGCTCTCTCGCTTCACACATCCTGGCCCATCTTTCCTCTGTCTCCCGGATTATTTGGCACTGCTCCATGATGCGCACCCCTAAATCCATGCCTGACCATCTGGGCAAGGTGGGGAGGGGGAATCCACCTTCTCACCCCGATTTGTGCCCTTAGGTCTGTGCCCTTATCCATCGACTCTGACCAGCTACCATCTGGGCCTCAGCCCATCTGGACTTTTTAGACATTGGGCTCAGGCTACCTGTTGTACTTGTCTGCATTACTCTCGGGTGGGGGGGGGACCTCCTCGCGAGATCAAGAGCCCTGCTCTGCACTGGGAGCTCATTGCTCGTTTTCTCCTTGCCAGCACCAGAGCTCATCTGCATCAGCCCCATGTTGGGTAGCCCTGCCCCCACTCACTGCCAAAACGCTGATCTATGAATCAGTGAGCTGCGCTGGCAGGCTCTTCTGCCAGACCCGATGAGTCTTTCTTCTGGCCCTGCCCCCTGCCTGCTGCTTGTTATCAGCGTGTGGCGACTCGTCCTGCCATGCCACCACCGCTGCCACCACACCACTCAGCTCTATACGCGTGGGTCGGACCATGCGGACCCAGGCTTGGTCAAGAACCCTGAGCCACAGGAGGTCCGCGTGGCCCGACTAGCCCAGCACCAGCAACTCAGCCCGCACTGCATCACCATTGGGTGCCACCATCGGTCCTCTGGCTGCTGCTGACCGGTAGGCCTGTGTAATGCTAACCATTAAGTGATTGGATCAAACCTAATAATTCTCCCTCAGAAAACACTAAACACTTGTCCCAGTAATTATCCCACTGCCACTAAGTAATACCCTACCCTCCGGGTGCTAGGTGTCAGGAAGAGGCCGGATCCTCCCCTCCTGACACCTTTATACTCCACCCTACTCTCACCTCTCCCCCTATTCCCTTGACTCCCTCCCCACCTTGTTCTTCCGGCCTTGCACAAAGTGCTCTGGGGAAGATTGGTCTGTGACCTTCACTTCCCCCGGGGGCCAGCATTGTGTCCAGGGGCAACGCTGTCTGGTCCTTCCATACTGCTGCAGGTTTTGGGTGATGTCTGCAGTGTTCAACTCTCAGCCCATGTCCCTGTACTATTTCAGAGGTCTAGTGTCTTCGGGTCTCAATTACAGGGTCTGGAGTTTGAAGACCTCATGATTCCAGGCCAGAGAAGCTTGTATTTTCCATTGGTGAAATCCCCTTCGCAATCATTATCCCAGCTGAAACTGCGCTACTCCTAATGATAGCCCTAGTCTGAGCCTTTAACGACAAGAGATGAAAGAAACATTTTTGGATGAAAACCCATGATCCCACTCCATTAATGGAAATACCCAGACTCTGTATAACAACTCACATTTAGAGCACCCAGGGGTATTTGGTGGAAGGATTCTACCTCTCCATCGCACTACTACCACTACTCAGAAACCTTCATAACCAGGGCGTAAAGCAACACCATGCAGCTCCTGTGGTGCTGGGGATGGGTATGTGCCCCAACTCTGGAGAGGCAGATCAGTAAGAAAGAGACAGCTGAGACAGAGAGAATCAGGTGTTGGAGAGGGAGATAGGTTAAACTCAACTGAGAGATATAAAACGAGGCTCATGAGAAATAAGTGATAAAGACAGAAACACTGGTGAGAAAGAGATAGCTAAGAGAAAGACACAAACAGAGGGACATAGGAGAGAGAGAAGGGCTTAGAGGGGAAGATTGGTGATTAAGATAAAGTGGCTGATGAAGAGAGAGAAAAGTAAAACAAACGACTACTGAAGGAGGAGAAATGAGGAAGAGAGAGGTGAAAGAGATGATAAAGAGACCGGTAGTTAATAAAGAGACAACTGACTGAAAGTGTAAAAAGGGGTGCAAAGACAACCAGTAACCAAAGACCCTTTTTGTTGCCCGGCGATGTCGCCTCTATGACCCACCGATATTAATCAATGAAGAAGCAGGCGCTGGAGACTGAAAGGCAGGAAACGAAGTTTTATTCTCTCCGGAGGAGAACACATCAATTCGGACAGCAAGTATCGTCACGAGGTGCTCTAGCCACATCTCTGAGGCCTGGCCTCTTATACTCGGGTTTATGATCTTTATTGCACGTAACACATTCTCGCAACACTTTGATATTTGAAAGAACATCCTCGGGATCTCCCCTTCAGGCCCGTTCCCACATACATTTACAGTTGAATTCCCCACCCCGGTCGCAACAGGTGATGATTATCGCGCAGCAGGACATTCCGCCGATTCACGGAATGTGTGAAGTTTGATCGGATCTCGTAGGGTGGGGGCTTTGATCGGCTCGAGGGTCTTTTGATGGGGAGGGGAGGCTTCCTACTGTACGGGGTAATAAACAGTATCCGCAGGGCCAGGTGGTGGCTTGGGAACAAGGAAGACAGACGGGCACACAGAAAAGGGAGGTTTGCATCAAAGGGCCTGAGACTATGAAAGGAATGAAGGGAGGTGTCGCGCTGGGAACAGGATGGGATTCTGAGGCAGATCTACGCTGAAGAGGGGTTTATGACCCAAGGAGGGCGAGGGGGTTGCCAGCGTGCGGGGGATGCCTGCGAGGCTAAGAAAGAGAGTGAGAGACGCGCTGGCTATCAGCGAGGGGCAGAGGGGCCATGGTGCCTGAAATGGCTGTCGCCTACGCGCACGAATGAGCTTGAAAGGGGCAAGATGGCGCCGATAATGTTGACGTTTGCAATCTAATCTTCAACAGTCCTCCCTTTTCAACATATCTTAGCCAATCTTGCTTACTCAATGTCAATCTTCATCAAATTCCTAACCTCGGCATCATATAGTGCTCTCATACGTTCGTTCCCAGAGTCCACAGTCTTAGGGCAAATACAATTTACGCATAATGTACACAGAGGTGGCAGACATTGAATTCCTAAGCATAAACCGCATATCACAACTACAGGAATCAGGATAACGGTGAATAGTCTCCAGCCCCAGTTCTTGACGTGTTCCAGAGCCAACCACCAAGCGACCATTCTTCTTGTTCTTGGTGGACTTCTGAAGAGAGTCTATGAAGATGTTCGATGGCTTTGTACACTGAGGGTGAGTTGTCCGGTATGTACGTACAGCAGCTGGACCCGATAATGCGGCATGCTCCACCACGGTCCGCAAGGACCACGTCTAGGACAAGGCGGTTCTGGAGGGCCACCAAGCGGACCGCTTGAAGCTCGGCGGTGTTATTAGCAAGGATCCCAGCTGTGATGTTCATTGTTGTCTCGACTGCTTGGGTCAGATGTCGGATGGCACGACTGTTTGCCATCGGGCCCCAGAGGGGGACAAGTCCCTTCATAGCATCGAGGAATTGTGCTCCGGTCGAGTCGGCCTGTTCAATGTCCTTGGCTCGTTTTTGTCTGTGATGATTTTCTGGTGCCACATATGTCGGAGGAAGGATGAAGGAAATAAAACAAGTGCCCCTCCAGCCTTTGGGGAGCCAGGTGTAAGCCTTCGTGCCGCAGACGAAATACATGTTTGGAGATGCCACAAAGGAAGGTGGGTCGGTAGAGTCCAGAGTCCTGGAAAACCGGCAAGCACTGTGGCCTACCAGCTGAGCCCCAAGCCCTTCTATGCACATGTGGCCGGTGACGTTGATAACTGACAGGGCCACAGTCAGAGTGGCAGCCGTTCGTTTTCGCAGGTAGGAGAAGGTGGTTCTGGTTGGATTATTGAACACCTGCATTTCAATTTGCTCTTTAGCAGGGATGTCCAAGTGGATTGTGTCGTTGGTGGTCTGCGGGCAGAAATGTGTCTTTGTTCTGTTCCGCCAGGTCCCGTGGTAGAAATGCGTTACGGTTTTGCTGGTGGTGGCATTGTCCTTATAGCTTTCTTGCAGAAGGATCAGCCAAGCAAGACAAGAGCCGTGAACTGAGAAAGGCGAAGGGATGAATGGTATCGAGTGTCCAGTGGCGTGGGGTAGCAACCCACAGATCCAACAGTTGGTGGCATTGGTGGCAAGGTTGTGCTGGTGAAGTAGTTGTATGAAAGAGTTATTCCAAAATTCCTTTCGCCTCTCTCTGAGTTGGGGAGAGAGCGAAATCAAATAATGCTCCTTCATGGTGGTAGGCTGAGCAGTAGTCAGGAATGTTTCGTGAGCAGGTGCATTTTCTTCCACAATCCAGAGTGTGGTCATGAGGAGAAAACAGAAAAGGATTGTGATGAAGAGTGCAATTGTCTTTGAGCTGAGGAGTCTGCCTGCTCTTGGGTTTCTGTAGTGGGTATTTCCTGTTGCTTCCATCATCTTCCTATTTGGCGTTTCCATCATCTTCTTATCTGGCGCTTCCATCATCTTCAAGGTGCTCGGTAGCGGGCAGAACCACAGACTTCGTTTAGCTTCTCTCCGGGTGACCCTTGGTGGTGTTTAGGTCACCGTTCTGAGATTTGACTTAGTCCGTGGTCTACTTAGCCGAAGCTCCCTCCTTTCGACGCAGGAAGTACCCTTCTCTGGATGGCACAGAGGGATCAGAGAATTTTGAAAGTTCAAGTGCTTCGGTATCAGGATAGCAGGTCAGTGATGGTCGGTCCTTGTTCAGGAGCTCTTCTTGGTTATCGATGTTTTCTGTCGTGGCCAGGGTCGAGGAGACCTTCTTACAGTGGTGCGCATGCACCCAGTTGCGTTTTCCCTCCACTCGAAGTGCTGTTCGGGTGGTGATGAGGACTTGCCAGGGGCCCGTCCACCTGGGTTCCAGGCTCTTGGCACGCTGGAAATTCCGGATCAGGACGAACTCCCCAGGTTGGATGGTGTGTCCGGGACCCCTGGAAGTGTCAGGGATGGCATGCAGCACCTGTTGATGGATAACAGACAGTGTTTTAGTCAGTTGGCATAAGTAATCAGACATTAGGACGTCCGGGACGTCATGAATGGAAGTTGGTTTCGGTGCAGACCAGACATTCATAGGTCGGCCGAATACAACTTCGTATGGTGTCAAGTGGTGTTTGGTAGGGGTGGAACGCATTGAGAGCAATGCCAGTGGGAGTGCGTCCGGCCATTTCAGTCCTGTGGTAGCCACTATTTTGGCCAATTTTAGTTTCAGTGTGGCATTATGTCGTTCAACTAGACCAGCAGATTGGGGGTGGAAGACTGCGTGGAACTTTTGTTTTACACCCAACCCTTTCAAAATAAGTTGGATAACTTCGGCTACGAAGTGGGGGCCATTGTCGCTCCACAAAATTCGACAAAGGCCGTAACGGGGGAAAAACTCCTTCAACAGAACTTTTGCTGTGGCCATAGCAGTGTTGTCACGGGTTGGGTATGCCTCCACCCATTTGCTAAATGCGCATACCACAACAAGTACATATTTCAGGCCTTGACATCTGTCTAGTTGGATGTAGTCCATCTGCAGGACTTCAAACAGGTGATTTGGGACCCCAAACCCTCCCCGGGGTACTACAGTTCCTTTCCCGGGGTTGTGTTGCAGGCATATCAAGCATTGTTGAACCAGACGTTTGGCGGAGTCCGTGATTTTATCGTTGTGCCAAACTCTGGAGACAAGTTCAATCATGGGGGCTGATCCTATGTGGGCAGGGGAGTGTGCCATAGTCAGTATGGGAATCAGGTACGAGTCAGGTAGTAACCATTTGTTTGTGTCTTTTGTCCGCCAGCAGCCTTCGTCATCCTTTAATCCCACCCGTGTCCATTCTGTTAGTTCGTGTTGTGTGCTAGCCATTTGAATGTCCCTAATAGTGTCCCTAGCATCAGTCCATTTTTCTGCTTGTGACCTGGTCACGTACATATGTGTTGTCGTCCTACTTTCGGCTGTCGTTCGGGCAGTGATGTCAGCTAGTGCATTTCCTTGTCCTATAATGTCCGTCACCTTCTTGTGTGCCTGGCATTTGATGACTGCAAGCTTTTTGGAGAGAAGGACGGCTTCGATCAAGGCGGAGACTAGGTCCCCGTGCAGAATGGGGGTGCCGTGTGAGGTCAAGAATCCCCTCTCCCTCCAGAGGAGCCCAAAATGGTGAACCACCCCGAAGGCATACTGGCTGTCGGTGTAAATGTTCGTCGTGGTTCCTGCTACTAGAATGCAGGCTCGTGTTAGGGCAATCAGTTCCGCTGCCTGGGCAGATCGTTGCGTGATGCGGGCTGTCTCGACCACAGTTCGAGCCGTGGTGACTGCATAGGCAGCTGAAGTGGTGCCGTCGGGGAGTTTGATGCAAGAACCGTCCACCCACAGCTCTCCGTCAGGGTCAGGAAAAGCCGTGTCTCTGAGGTCAACCCTGCTTCTAGTCTGTTCGTCCGTAAGGGTCACGCAGTCATGCACAGGGTGCACATTGGGATCGTTTTCTGGTAAGGGTAGCAGAGTTGCCGGGTTCAGTGTGGTGCATCTCTTCAGAGTGATGTGGGGTGCGAGCAGAGTCAGTTCGTATCCAGTCAGTCGGGCACTCGTCAGGTGTTGCGTCTTGGTTTGGTTTAGGAGGGTGTCAACTGCATGGGGTACCAGTACTGTGAGGGAATTCGAGAGCACGATCCCCTCGCTCTGTCGGATAGAGATCGCAGCAGCAGCTACAGCTCGAAGGCAGGCAGGCAAGGCTCTGGCTACAGGGTCAAGAGTGGCAGAGAAGTAAGCGCACGGTCGTTGCTTTGGGCCAATGGATTGGGTCAGGACGGATAAAGCGCACCCTTCCCTTTCGTGGGTGTAAAGGGAGAAGGGCTTCGTGTAATCGGGAGTACCTAACACAGGGGCTGAACAAAGGGCGTCTCGTAGTCGCATGAAGGAGGTCTGACACTCAGAGGTCCAAGGGAGTGGGAAAGGGACGTCTTTAGCTAGCAGTGCAAGCAGCGGTTTTACTGTGAGGCTAAAGTTGGGTAACCACTGTCGGCAGAAGGAGGTGAGGCCAAGTAGGGAGCGAACCTGTTTCTGGGTCTTAGGGATAGGAGTTTCAAGAATGGTTTGGATCCGGTCGGGGGTGAGTTTCCTTCCGTCTTTGGACAAAAGGTGGCCTAGGTAGGTGACCTGGGGCTGGCAGAATTGCAACTTCTTCTTGGAGACCTTGTGGCCATTTTCTGCAAGGAAGTGTAGGAGTTGAATGGTGGCTGTGACAGCTAATGGAGTGGTATCGGCTGCCAAAAGGATGTCATCGACATATTGCACTAACACCACTCCGTCGGGTAACTGGACTTGATACAGTTGTCTCTTGAGGGCTTGACTGTAGATACTGGGGCTTTCTGTGTAGCCCTGGGGCGCTCGGCAGAACCTATATGAGCGGGTTTTGAGGGTAAAACCGAAGAGATATCGGCTGTCTGGGTGGATGGGGATGGAAAAGAATGCGTTTTTAAGGTCAATGACAGTGAAGGTGGTGGCAGTAGAGGGAATCAAAGTCAGGATGGTGGTGATGTCTGAGACCACGGGGTACTGGGGTACCACCACCTTGTTGATCTCTCGAAGGTCAATGATAAAGCGGTACGCTTTCTCATCTCCCTCTCCTTGCTTTTTGATGATGGGCAAGATTGGGCTGTTGCAAACGTTGCTAACCACTTCCTCTACCACTCCTGCGTCTATCAGTGACTGAATGATCTTTACCAATGCCTTCTCGCCCTCGGGCGATATCCGATATTGTGGAAGTCTTGGGAGTGTTGCATCTGGTCGGACAGTAATGTGCACTGGGTCAATCATCATGCGCCCTACATCTGAGTCCGTTTTGGCCCACAGATACGGAGGCAGAGTGTCGAGCAGGGATGTGTCAGCATCGGTGATGGAAAACATGCATCTGGGAGGGCCATGTCTAAGCAGAACGGGGTTGTCGTAAAGAAAAACCCGAACTCCGTCTTGAGAACATCTAATTGTGGCTCGGAAGTGTTTCAATAAGTCAAGTCCCATAATTGCGTCAGGGCTATTGGAGGAAAGCAAAAACGTGGTGTCAGTGGTGTTGTTTTCTAAGTCGAAGAGGATCGGGGCGGACAAAGGGTTAGTGGAGGGCGTTCCATCGAAACCTGTCGATGTTATTAGTGAGCCAGACAAGGGTGCCCTTGGAATCAGTCGTTTAGATAACGCACTACGTGTTGCGCCAGTGTCTACCAGGAATGGTGACTTTGTACCCAAGACCTTAGCAGTGACGTAAGGGCCTTGCTGGTCAACATGGAGCTCGACTGGATCCCTCCCTTGCCCTAGGCAGTCCTATGCAAAGTCATGAACATCATCGTAGTCAGATTGCTGGCATTGGTTCTGTCTGGGTCGGTCAAATGTGTTTGGCCTGCCTGATCTATCGTTAGTTGCGTCATTTGGGGGCCCTCGCTGCGGTCCCCTATTTCTCGGTCCACTTGCTATATCCCTAGGATCTCTATTTCTGATGATTTCCAAAAGAACTGGGCACTGAGATTTCCAGTGGCCCGTTCCTTTACAGAAAGCACACTGGTCCTCTCTAATGTCTGTACGTCCAATGTGGGGAGTCGAAGTGCGGTCCTTGGGAGGTGCAGTTTTAGGGACGTTCATCTGATGGTTTCCCCGGTATTGGTCTCGTCCTATAGTCACCCCTTGCAGTTGAGCAATCATCACCCTCTCCTTTAAGTCTTTCTTCTTTCTCTCTGTTGCTCTATCGTTTTTGTTTTTCTGATGTTCATAATATTGGGCCATCTGGAGGATAGCCGTAGGTTTGGAGGCTGCCCAGCTACTCTCGCTGGCCTGCAGTTTCTGTGAGACCTCTGGTGATAGACCCTTAACGTAATTCTGGACAAACAGATGGTGTCCGGTTGCAGTGGTCAAGTCCTGGCCGCTGTAATCGGAGAACACCGTTTCAAACCGGGAGAAGTATTCCGATACATCCTCCTGAGGTTTCTGGCGACAGGCCGTCACTATCGACCAGTCCACTTTCTTTTCTGGGATCAGGGTTTTTAGTTTCTGTACGATTTTATCCGGGAGGTCTAAAATGGCTTTCAAAGGCTTTTGTCCGGGTTCTCGTTGTTTATCTATGCCATCGAGTTGTGACCAGTTATGTCCAAACAGTTCAGCGTGGTCGACTTTCCGGATTTGCTTCCACACATCAGCTGGTAGGCATAACCCGAAAAACAAGTCGATGTCAGCCAGGGTCATAATCGTTGATCCTAGGGCTGTACCCAACTCAGTATAGAAGGCAGTGGGGTTTTTACGTAGGTCAGGCAGAGATTTCCGGAATGTCAGAATCTCTTGCCGGTCCCAGGGCTGGTAGACCCAGTTGTACACTACCCTCCCTTTTGCATCTTTGTTGTTTGCATCATCGTGAGTCCCTTCACCTCGTGGAGGGACCCAGTAAGGGGCAGCCTCTCGTATCGGCATCATGGCGTTAGATTGTTCCGTCTGAGGTTCGATCACTACAGGCGCCGTAGGTTCAGTCGTCGGTTTTCGTTCAGTGAGGTGGCGGAAAACCTCAAGCGTACGCGTAAGGAGGTCCGTCACATCACACTCACCCTCATCTCCGATATCGACCTTCCGGTACAGAGTCGTTAGGCTCTGGGGACCTATGTCTCGATACCGGTCCTCGTACGCGTTCAAGACATGGTAACACAGTTGTACAGTAAAGTGTCGTCTGTAACTCCCTGTATACGAGTTGAACACATCCGTGATGTATTCTTCATCTTCCCTCCTTTCTACCAGTGTCCTTGCTATCTTATCAACCCCTGCTCGCTCATCTTTGCTTAGTCTGTTTGTTCTTGCAGAACCAACCCTTCGGGCCTCGGGGTCGCCTAACGTTGTTATTTGCGTAGTATCTAATGCAAGGGGTCCGGCCGGCACAGAGGCCCTGGGGGCCGAAGCTGTGGCGCTACTCTCGCTTGTACCTGGGGTTGGTGGGTGTTGAGCTAAGGGTTGGGAAGGGGCATATGGAGGGGGCATGTAGATGATCGGAGGACCTAGCAGCAGATCATCGTTGGCTCGTTGTTTCGAGGGTAATTCAGGGTAGAGCGTGGAGGATGTTCTAACCGGGCACTGGCTTGACATTTCTATTTCTAGTTTCAGTTTGGCTTCCTCTCTTTCTTTTATC
Organism: Lissotriton vulgaris; assembly: GCF_964263255.1. Lineage (NCBI taxonomy): Eukaryota > Metazoa > Chordata > Amphibia > Caudata > Salamandridae > Lissotriton > Lissotriton vulgaris. The sequence continues at coordinate 16,955 of NW_028247444.1, read as the reverse complement.
TCTTCTTCTAATTTCTGAGCCGCTAGGTGGGCTGCTTTCCGCAGTTCCTTTCCCAACCTACTCTCAGTTCTCTTTTTACGTTGTTCAGTTTCTTTGCGCCACATGCCGAAACTATCAAGCATAGTGGGCGTCGTCTTGTTTTTACCAAGGGCTGTTTCTAGTGCGTTTATTTTATCATCATCGAAGGATCCTATCAGTGGCCACTGATTTTCTCGATCCTTTTTCGTATATTTATGCCACAGCTTGCTATAGGCTATAGCGATCAATCCATGCTTCATGAACATGTCCTTATTAGGGGTGCCTTCCAGCGGAGCCGGATGGTTCATCTCTAATAAGCGGTCCGGGCTAAACAGGCTACTAACCAATGGGGAGAAGACAGGCATGACGGATCGCAATGGGGATAATAGTCAGCACTACCTATCTTATCACTGCGTGCAAAGACTAGACAGAATATTTCTATTCTACGTTGTTTGCAGGCAGTGAATACCTCAAGAACCAATATCGGGCAATCAATGTTTGGTCAATAAATTAAATAAAAAATGGTCAATGGGGAGAATAAGTAGGCCCACAAAGGTCTGCGTCACCTACCCTTTCACTATCTGCAAAGAGGGGGGGGCCTATTCTTTCCTGTTTGCAGACAGAGAATCTCCAGAAAACAATCCGTAACAGTTAATCAATGGGGAAGGGCAATTGATCAGTGGGGGAGAAAGATAGGTCCAACGGGCGCGTACCTATCCTTCACTGTTTGTAAAGGGAGAGCCTGTTGTTTCTCCGTTTGCAGACAGCGAATCTCCAAATAAATTAACAAAAAGTAATACTAGTATTTTCCATCAATTATCAATTATTTCGCGATTTGTCGTGTTTACACGACCTTACCCGGACCGCATGGACAGTTTCTTGTCTTCCGAATCCAGCGCCCGATCGTCCTCTTCTCTTCGTACTCCTCGTGGCACTCCTGATGGTTCCCAGTCAGGACCGTAGATCACTCAAGAGAGGTCCGTTCGGAATCAGTGAAGTTCGGATGATCGGCTGTCAGACGAGGGTCTATCGGACAGGGTACCTTCCGATCGTTGCAGTCGTTCACTCTGTCGTCAGGACCTCTCCCACTGGATCCACGAGTCGCTGATGGGCCCCACGCTTGGGACGCCAATTGTAAAAAGGGGTGCAAAGACAACCAGTAACCAAAGACCCTTTTTGTTGCCCGGCGATGTCGCCTCTATGACCCACCGATATTAATCAATGAAGAAGCAGGCGCTGGAGACTGAAAGGCAGGAAACAAAGTTTTATTCTCTCCGGAGGAGAACACATCAATTCGGACAGCAAGTATCGTCACGAGGTGCTCTAGCCACATCTCTGAGGCCTGGCCTCTTATACTCGGGTTTATGATCTTGATTGCACGTAACACATTCTCGCAACACTTTGATATTTGAAAGAACATCCTCGGGATCTCCCCTTCAGGCCCGTTCCCACATACATTTACAGTTGAATTCCCCACCCCGGTCGCAACAGGTGATGATTATCGCGCAGCAGGACATTCCGCCGATTCACGGAATGTGTGAAGTTTGATCGGATCTCGTAGGGTGGGGGCTTTGATCGGCTCGAGGGTCTTTTGATGGGGAGGGGAGGCTTCCTACTGTACGGGGTAATAAACAGTATCCGCAGGGCCAGGTGGTGGCTTGGGAACAAGGAAGACAGACGGGCACACAGAAAAGGGAGGTTTGCATCAAAGGGCCTGAGACTATGAAAGAAATGAAGGGAGGTGTCGCGCTGGGAACAGGATGGGATTCTGAGGCAGATCTACGCTGAACAGGGGTTTATGACCCAAGGAGGGCGAGGGGGTTGCCAGCGTGCGGGGGATGCCTGCGAGGCTAAGAAAGAGAGTGAGAGACGCGCTGGCTATCAGCGAGGGGCAGAGGGGCCATGGTGCCTGAAATGGCTGTCGCCTACGCGCACGAATGAGCTTGAAAGGGGCAAGATGGCGCCGATAATGTTGACGTTTGCAATCTAATCTTCAACAAAAGGAAGATGTATTGATAAAGAGACAGATGGGAGAGAGGGTTGAGAGTAGGAAACAGGTGATTGGATTCTGATAATATGGAAGGGGAGAAAAGAAAGACAACCAAATGGGATAGATGAGAAAAAGGAGATGAGGAAGGATGTAGAGAAGGCAGAGGGAAGGGGTAAGATAAGAGACCAAGAAAGGAAGAGATTGAAAAGTAACTCTGGGTAAGATGCCAAGGAAAGAGTGAAAGGAAAGGGACACATGATGCAGAATGTTGACAGGAGAAGAAGTAGATGGAGAGAAGAGGTACAGGTAGAGAAAAAAAGCCAGAGCAGTGAGGCACGTTCTTTTATACATGCATATTAATATTCTGATGGTATTTTATGGAGGGTGTGTATACTTATTGGTTTGAACAAAAGTAACGATATGTAATTCCTAAGAAAAGAAGGAGGGGACAATAGGAGATTACAGAAGGAATGGGGAATTCCTCCTGTTGAAATTAGGGCCCTCACACCCCAGGAAGGCGTCATGCGTCATCATAGGACGTGCTCCTCATCAGGTCGGTGCTGCAGTACCTGACGGGCTCCCTATGAGGGGATCTTTGGCGTAAATCTTTTATTCCAAAGTGCTGTTTTGTGCAGTGAGGGTAAGGGGCCTAGGTGTGTAGATGGATGAAGTATATGTGAATGATCGAGGTGAGTATTTAAACAGGGTATGGAAGTTCTAGAGCGAATAATTTTAATCAGCAAGACTTCCAACCTGATTAAAAGCAGGGAGGTGCACTACTGAAATAAGGTTTCAAGGATGGCACACTGTAAAGTGGTCAACATGTTTCTTGCCTGAATAGTCCTCCGATCTAGTGGCAATTCGTCAGGACCAGAGAAAAATGCAATCTACACCGTGAATGGTTGTCTGGTACAGTGACCCTGATAAACCAAACCTAAAGTGTGGTACCTGAAGTTGGATGACTGACCCCTTTAGGGTTGGTACCAATTGTCATCGACTCACGGCAGTAAGGACACTTGGAATTACCTAGTGTTGTTTGCTCAGCTGCAAGTTCGCCGGCAGACCTACGCACTTACTGCCGGAATTTACTCTGTGGTTCACTGTACAAAGCACAGCACCACCAGTCAGAGCGGTGACCTTATCCTTAGCTCCAAGTTTTGTTGAAAAGCATGGTCTTTAAAAGCTTTCCAGTTTGAAATATGTACCATAGGAAAACCATATAGATGGCCAAAAAACCTCCACTAAAAACACTTTTGCAGCATCTCAGAGAGATAAGTCTCATCGGAGTTGAAGATCTCAACTGTCTTCAGGGACTGTATCCTCCAAATACAGATTAACAAACAAATGGCCTTTATAACAAAGAGCTTTAGGACCAGGCAAACTGCCTTTAAGTCAGAGGGGCACTACATGAGGTCTGTCTGCCAGTCAGTCACAGTGGCGGCTTCTCAACTATGGTGAAGGAGCATTGCCCTACTGCTTTTAAGCAGTGCAACATAAAGGAAACATAAAATGATAATAACATTGAGGTATTATCATTTTATCTTTCTGTGCTGCTTGGGGGCGAATGAGCAGGGCTGCTCTGCTCTCGGGGCAGGGCAGGGGAGGAGTGGTTCGCACACTCCTAAGTGCACTTGACTGTTCAGCCGGCACGCTCAGGCTACCTAAAACTGTCATATGCTTGTTCCCTGTTCTCCATGCAGGCTGCATTAAAGCCTGCATGGACATGCATAGGCCCCCAAACCCTTGCTGAGCGTCGAACCAGGATGCTTTACCCAATCACAACTTTCCATTGCAGCATCATGATTGGACAGGGGAGCTTAGGTGCTTAGCAATCACAACACTGCATTGCAGCATTGTGATTGGTCAGGGGAGCCTGGCTGTGCTTCCTGTTCCTCGAGTCAAGACAAGGAGAGCAGAAGCAGAGATGCAGGACCAGGCGGGAAGGTAAGTGTTTATTTTTTTTACCTTGTGCACCCTCCCCCTGCCTGCACACCACCCACAAACCTTGCCAGCCACTTCTAGTCAGTCACACAGCCATGTCTTGACCCACTTGGAACTTGTAATCTATCCACTGGAATCTACATCTGAAGGACATTGTCAAAGTCCATACACAATGAAATGATAGCTCTCATAAATGTGGTCCTTCTTAAATTTGGCCCTTTTTGTTGAGTCCAAGAATAGAAGAATATTTCTGATCAATCTGGGCCACAACTTTCAGGATTGTTCCAAATTGAGACACAAAAGAGATTTGATGTTCATTATAGGCTCTCATGTTCCTAACTATAAAACTGATTTATTATGATGTCTTAAGGAACTCTGGCCACTACAACAGAGGTGAAGATTGATTAGCCACTCCATGTTGTGATATTTCTTTTTTTTTCACCAGTGAGGGCTGATTTACTCTGAATCACCCACACGTAAAGTTGTTCTTTACCCTCTCTACTTTCAGATGTAAGGTGGCAGAAATTGACAATCCTCACTCCAAGACCATGCATGCCTTCTGATGTACAACAAGAGGTAGCACCAAGCCTCAGGATGATGGAGCCTAATTTCAGCATTTCAAGATTGCTTTTTGGGGATTGCCACTAAGGTTGTTTGATGTGTGAAGAGGATTCAGCAGTGAAGTTTACTAGCTGTAGACTTGGCAGAGGTAGTAAATGTCGGACATTTGCCCTTTCACTAGGGTTGCAACATATTTTTTAGCCCTTTGCTGAACACTATTCTTCTGTCTATAGAACTCTGTGTGCTTTATCCCTGCTAAACAGCAGTAAAGGGCTTGTGCTCCTGCTTTTAACATGATGAAATTAGTATACACCTAATTGACCTATTAAACTTACCTATAATCCCCTTTTTGAATGGTGCCCAAAAAATACCCAGACCTGTAACTTCAATGTCACCAGTGGGCTGCAGCAAATATTGTGCCACCCACTGCAGTGACAGGACAAACATGAATGCAAGTCTTCTTATATGTGGACAGCAACGCAGGGTTTACTTGCAAATTCAACCTGTCAAAATAACCCCTTTTGACAGGCCTAAATCATCAGTTTACATATTTTTAAGTCACCCCCAGGTTGACCTTACATGTACAAAGACCCGGGTGCATTCTATTTAAGAGTAGGACATGTAATGGTTCAATATAAACCGTGTCCTTACAATTAAGACTCAAAAAGCAAATTTTACTGTAGCAGGTTTAGCTGTTCCATAGGAAATCATTGCTATAAAATATTATATTTAATTTTAACTATCTCATCTTATGAAACAGCTGCAGTGGTCATATTTGAAAAATATTTATTGAAAGCCAAATTCATTGGTAAAGTCGGATTTGCAATAAGCATTTTAGGACAATCACTTTAAGAAAGTTACATTATGCCTGGCTAAAGTTTCTAAGGCTTGTCAGTGTCATCTGCCTTACATGAGGTGTGAACTGCTCCCAGAAATAAACAATAGGCTGACGTAAATGGGCAGAGATGACCCATCTGAACCTGATATAATATGCAGGGAAAGCTGGCAGAATTCCTGCTTCAATATCACATCATGCTCATTAGATTTGCTGGTGTTTTTCATATCACACTTTCGACACACTTCAAAGAGGCCTCTCCTGTCACAGGCAAATGTTAGCTGACATCTGGGTAAGTCCCTTCTATTCTCCTGCCAGCAAGACAGGCCCTGTTAGAAATTGGGGCCTCTAGTGTGGTGGTGTGCCTCAGCAAGGCCTACAAGTGCAAGGGAGTTGCCCTTCTCTGCACATGTCCTCAGACCAATAGGATAGAAGTTGGCACAGAAACTGGAATAGAAAATACAAAGTTTATTAACCTCATGAGGTGGAACTACATTCACACAACACCCTTCAGCAATGTATGAAGTAGCACACTGAATGGAAGGAGCTTGATCCTTTTATACCCACACAGGATCTCAAAAGAAGGCGGTACAAGTACAAGAAGTAGATTTTAGGCACATATAAGGTTGTACAGAAAATGCAGTCAACAAATGGGAGGAGCTAACAGTTGCTAATTCTGGTGAACACATTCTGACATTTACAGACTAACAGCAGCTGCATGTACAGCAGCAAGCTCAACTGAGCGGTTGTATGATGGAACAACTACCACTTAAACAACTACAGTCTAAACAACTACTCCTTAACCACTACTTAGTCTAAACCACTACAGTTTTAACAACAACTACCTTTTACAACTACTATGCCTTTACCTCGCTTGCCTTTACCCCATTAATGTATCTATTTTACTGGTCAGTATAAACGTGTGTGTGTGTATATATATATATATGTTTATACATATATGTATGTATGTATGTATGTGTAATGGGCTTGTATGTACCTTGAAAACACTTGCATTTCGTGGTAAAGGCATGCATGCTAAAGACATATGCATTGTAAAGTTAATATTGGTGAGTATTTTTTTTATATATATATATATATATATAGACACACACACATGCACCCCTTTACTCCCTATTAATGTTATAAAATCCCTTTCCAACCAAAAAACCTACACCCACCCCAACCCTTTAAAATCCCCTTTACATCCAAAAACATATATACCCACCCTAAACCCTACAAATTCCCTATCCACTCAAAAACCCACACCCACCCTAAACCCTAAAAATACGCTTGCAATCCCAAAAACCCACACCAACCCTACAATTACCCTTGCCATCCAAAAGCCCATACCACCCTAAAATTACCCTTGTTACCCAAAACCCATACCCACTCTTAACCCTAAAAATATACTTACCACCCAAAAACCCATACCAACTTCTAAAATTACCCTTACCACCCAAAATCCTATACCCACCCAAAACCCTAAAATGACCCTTGTACCCAAAACCCCACACCCACCCTAATTTCTAAAAAATCCCTTTCCACCCAAATACCCATCCATACCCTAAACCCTAAAATGCCTTTGAAATCTCAAAAGCCCATACCCACCCCACCCAAAACCGGATGTATGACGTTACAACGCAGGCTATTACAATGCCTGCCTTTACAACGCGCTTTTTACATTGCATACCTTTACAACGCATAGCGCTTAGAGGTGCTGGATAGTGCAAAGTTTAATTTTCTATTCCAACTCCAGTCCCCGTGGACACTAGGGAAGGTGTTGGATAGATAATTAAACGTATTCCCTATCCTAGAGCGCCCCCCAGCACAATGCGTTGTAATAGTTTGCGTTGTAATGACCGCGTTATAACGGTAGTGCGTAGTAAAAGTTTCGTTGTAAAGGTTGTTTACCCCCAAAACCCCATACCCACCTTAAATCTCCAAATTTCCTGTGCCACCCAAAAACTCATACTCATCCGAAACCATTAAAAATACCTTTGCAACCATTTAGATATATAAAAATATACACATATATATATATATATATATATATATATATATATATATATGAATATATGTATATATATATATATATATATTTTAAAGTATTTTTTTAAACCGTTTCCTAAAAATACTTTTCTAAAAAAATAATCCACTCTACAAACCCATATAAAATACAGCCAGACACCATTTTTTCAATACTAATACATATTTCATATACAATCCAAGATTGCCATCTACTGGCCAGAGGTAGTTGTTAATTCATTAGTGGTTAAAAGACTCGTGATTGAGGTTCACTCGTTGTTAAGGAGTCGTGGTTCAGGCACTTCGTTGTGAATGAGTCATTGTAAAGGTCATTTCCCCAACTGAGCATGTGCAAAGTGGAAGAGGCTAAATATAACCTGTCTCTCGGCAGATTTCAAGAGCAGACAACCGCAAGGTAGGACAGAGCACATGGCATACATGTGGTTGTACATGGCAAACAAAATGGCTGTCAGAAATACAAAATGGATTCCACAAAACGGACCAGATAGCCTCTAAATACAGGATGGCTTCTGCTAATGCTAACCCAATCGCTGCTAAATTACAAAAGACTACCCTTTTAGCATCAGCTGAAGACATTCGTTCATCTTGGGTAATCTAGATATGCATCCTGTACATCGATGCTCATCAGTTCAGTGAACTATTTTTTTTTAGCATTTGTTGTGCTTTCATTTCTGCAACATTTCTTTTAGCAGGTGTACAAACAGTGATGCAAATAGAGCAAAGCATGGGACCACATTGCATACATATACAGCATGTAAATAGTATCACCAATAGTATACATAGCATAGTCGGTAGCTTCCAGCCCCAAGTAATAAAGAGTGTCCACAACCAGTTCGAAAAAGTCCATGTACGAGTCTCTGGGTTAATCTCCGCAGCAATCTTATGTAGTTTAGAGATTGCATCATATACTGAAGGCGAGTGATCCGTAATGAAAACACAGCAGCTGCTGCCGATGTTACGACATGCACCACCTCGATCAGTCAAAATCACAAAAAGTATCATGTGATTCTGGAGTGCTACAATACTTGCAACTTGTAGCTCTTCTGTAATGTTCCGAAGTGCCATTGCTGTCTGATTGGTAATAGCTTCCACAACACGAGTCAATCGCCTTATCTTTCTGCTGTTCAATGCAGCATCCACAAAAAAGAATTAACCCAAGTTAAAGTTGACATAATGTTGCAAAGCAGTGTTAGTTTGGTCAACTTCATCCATACTTATTGTCCTCTTATTTCTATTCTTGGAAATGTCATTGTATAACTTGAAGTTGAGATGATACGATGCAGGTGCCAGAAGCACAGAGGGCAACAGAAAGGACACGTAGCAGACCCCAGACCACCCCACGGGTAGTTGGTAGTATCCCTTATTACCACAAACGAAGTATGTATTATGTGAAGACGTGAAACTGCTGTTATTGATACCTTCAATTGTCAGAATTACAGTACATTCACTTCGCCCAATGGAATTCTCCCAACACTACTAATACATAAGTCTGCTTTAGCTCTTGTCACAGAAATCACAAAAGGTCCATGGTTCTTCATAGTAAGAAAGCCTCTTTCCTTCCAGAGTAGGCCAAAGTCATGGGCCACTCCAAAAGGCTGTCTGTATAGATGTTCACAATCAAGTCAGTGCTAATTTCACATGCTCGTGTTAAAGCTCTCAGCTCAGCTGCTTGAGCCGACTTCTGTGCTATGCAAGCTCTCTCCACTACTGTCTTAAGTGTCGTAATTGCATATGCAGCTGAGGTCGTACTATCTGGTAACTTCAAAGAGGACCCATCAACCCACAGTTCCCCATCTACATCTGAAAAGGGCGTATCTTGGAAGTCAACGCAACCATTTGTCTTTTCCTCGGTAAGGAAGATACAATTTTGAGATTCTTGTGACTGAGCCTGAGTCGCTGGATATGGCAATAAAGTAGCTGGGTTCAGTGTTGCACATCTCTTTAAAGTAATGTGAGGGGACAAGTAAAATTCTTTATTGTTTGATTATTTAAAATCTTACAATACAGAAACGTATACCTAATGAAAATACAATAAAATCAATTATATCCTTAAAAGTTCGATAAAATTACATTAAAGTCATTTTTAGTAATTTATTCACCCAGTTTTGTAATTACTATTTTTAATAACCTTACAAAGGTAGCGTTCATGATTATACCATTTGAATAAAGAAAGTTTATCAATGCCTGCCTGCACGTCCTTATCCCACGTATATTAAATTGCAATTTAAGTAGTGTGCATCTTTCATTACGGAGTTCAGGACAGATACATAAGAGGTAAACAATATTTTCTTCACTGCTTTTACAAAGTCTACACAATGTGGTACTGTTAGTTTTTTTCCAGGGTAGGACGTGACTAAGGCCCGGTAGAATTCCAAATCTTGCTCTTATGAGACATTGTTTACATTTTTCAGACCAGGGTATCTCCAAGTTTTCTTGTATCTTCTTTTTTTGGTATCCATTTATTACGGACCATGAATGCTTTCTTTTTGCCAGCGTATCTTTGTCACTTACAAGTGATAGGTGATTTGTTGTTCTAATTACTATTTTTTTAAACGATCCGTTACTTATCATATTATTCCAAATTGGCATAAGTCCAAACTCTTCTATTGCCTCATTTAGATACTTCCATGCAAGTGATTTCATATTCTCATTTAATTCTTGCCAAAGAAGCTGAGATATATGATTATCATGGTTGTTCTTTATCCTATACCACGTTTTGATGAATTGGCCTTTTCTTGCGAAACATTGATTGTTTAGACCGAATTCCAATCTAATTTGTGCTGGAGAAGCATTATTTGGAAGATAAAAGAAAGATTTATATGTTTTGGAAAGTACCTTGTTTATTGTTTCCGCATGCGTCCCCATCAGTGCCTCGCTACCGTATGTTGTGGTTGGGAGCAATTTAGCCCCTATAATTTTCAAAAGTGGCCGATAGGTTAGATTTCCAAGCGATTTCTGTGCTATCTTAAATGCTGCAGTTAGCAAATTAGCTTTTCTTTGTATATCCAGTTTTTGTAGTTGGTAATTTCCCTTCTGGTCAAATAGTACACCCAAATACCTGTACACTTTGTGAGGAGACAACAGTGTCAACTCGTATCCTGTTAAATTGAGCACTAGTCAAGGGTTGCGTCTTGGTCTGATTCAAAAGAGCATCTACTGCATGGGGTACTAGCACCAACAGTTTATGTTATAAAACGTATGGACACAGCTGTTGCTGCAACTGAGTGGAAGCACCCAGGCAATGCTCGAGCAACAGGATCAAAAACTGCTGAAAAATATGCACAGGGACGCAGCTTGTCACCGTGTGCCTGTACTAAAACTGGCAATGCACACCCATCTTTCTCATGTACATAGAGTGTAAAAGCCTTTGTGTAATCTGGAGTGCCTAACACTGGTACCGAACAAAGAGCTTGTCGTAACTGACGAAAAGCATCCCGGTATTCATCTGTCCATGGCATTGGAGTGTCTTTAGTCAAAAGCGCTAGCAAAGGTTTAACAATGTGTGAAAATCCTAATATCTATTGCCTGCAGAACGAAGTCAAACCAATGAATGTACGGACATCTTTCTGAGTAGAAGGTACCGGTGTATCTAAAATTGCTTGAATGCGATCTGGTGTAAGTGCACGGACCTCCTTAGACAGATGGTGACCTAAATAGGTTACCTTCGGTCTACAATATTGCAATTTCTTCCATGACACTTTATGTTTGTGTGTAGCAAGAAAAGAAAGAGACAAAGTACATTTTTCACACTGCTCAGGCGTATCTGCTGCCGACAAGATGTCATCGACATATTGTATGAGAGCTGCTCCTTCAGACAAAGTAAAGGAATCAAGATGTTGTTTCAACGCTTGACTATAAATGCTCGGACTCTCAGTGTACCCTTGAGGAATTCTACAAAATCTGTTCGATAATTATTATTCAAAGTGAAACTGAACAAATATCTGCTATCAGGATGAATAGGAATCGAGAAGAAAGCATTCCTCAAGTCAAACACAGAAAATGTAGTTGCTGTTGGAGGAACTAGGGTAAGCAATGTTGTTATGTCCGAAACCACAGGGTACTGCGGTACTACAATCTTATTGACTTCTCGCAAATCAATGATGAATCTGTAAATCCTAGTGTCGGTATCTTTTTTCAAGATAGGAAGAATAGGACTGTTGCGAACATTGTAAGGAACTTCCTCCACAAACCCCACTTTAATCAAATCATGAACAATCGGTATAAGTGCTTCTTCACCTTCTCGAGAAATTTTATATTGAGGCAATCGTGGCAATGAAGCACCCTCCTTGACACTAATATGCACTGGCGGAATAACCATTTGCCCTACATCGGTGTCTGAAGTAGCCCACAAAGTACTAGGGAGTGAAGCTAATGCAATGTCCTATTTTACAATGCAGGATATCTCCATTATAGGATAGTTGTCATTCAAAATAACCCGTACTCCTTCTGGAGAACATAGTATCGTAGCCCTGAAATGCTTGAGCATATCAATTGCCTTAATATTATCTGGTGTATTTGGGGAAAGCAAAAATGGACATGGAGCGGTACATTTATCAACATGAAATGCAAGCGGTTGTGATAATGGGCTAAGAGAAGGTGTTTCATGGAAACCTATCGATGTAATAGTTAAGCCAGACAGGGAAGCCCTTGGAACCAAGTGTTAGATAAGGTGCTACGAGTAGCTCCTGTGTCAACCAGAAACTGATCAGTAGAACCCAAAACATGTGCTATAACATAGGGACCCTTCTGATCTACTGGAAATTCAACTGATTCCTTACCCCATCCTAGGCAATCCTATGCATAAACAAAATCTTTTAAATCAGACGACACATAATCAGACATTTGATATTGATTTTGTCTATCAAAAGTGTTAAACCCATGCTGTCCACGTGTATTAGCATCAAACCTAGCACGATCACCCGTGCTTCCTCTAGGCCCTGAATGTCCTGAACGATTTCTCATTTGTCCCCGTCCACGTGGATACTGCTGAGCACATAGTGCCGAACAATCAAAAGCCCAATGTCCAAATTTACTACAATACGCACACTGGTCAACAGACAAATTCAAACGAACATAAGAAGAAAAGGACAAACCATAAGATCCACGTCCACCGCTATCATTGCCGCTAGAAGGCGGACCATAAGCCTGACCCAACATAACCTTCGTTGTTAATTCTTTAGTCTTTTTATCCTCATTGCCTTTCGCTTATAATTCCTGTCGTTCGTAATACAGAGCCATAGTTAAAAGAGAAACCGGAGAAGAGGTTGTTCATGAACTCCCGCTGGCCTTTAGGCGACTAGCTATTCCTGGCAATAGGTTTGCAACATATTTGTCGACGAACCAATGCCTGCCCGTGTCATCGGTCAATGACTGGCCACTAAAATCGTGGAATGCCTCTTCAAAGTGCATGAAGAAGTCCGAAATCAATTCATCTGTCTTTTGCTTACAAGACGCTAATACAGTCTAGTCTATCTTTTTAGGGTGAATAATCGTTTTTAACTTTACTATAATAGCTGCTGGAAGATCTAATATTAACTGACATGGTTTCTGTGCGTGTTCTCTTTCTTCATCTAATTGTTCTAAATCTTTCCATAATGCCACAAAAGTCACACAATCATCAACTTTGCGCATAGTTCTCCACATATCAGGGGGTAATATCAAACCGAAAAACAGGTCAATATCGGGTAAAGTCATAGTACAAGAGCTAATATCACCCTCAACTTCCTCATAAAAGGCTGCTGGGTTTTTTCGTGGATCAGGTAATGCAGTTTTAAGAGCCATAACATCCGCTCTATTCCAAGGAGTGTAAACGCAATTATAAATAAAATGACCCTTGGCACCAGTAGAAGCCTTATCATCACTTGTACCAGCTCCTTTAGGAGGAACATACAAAGGTGCGGCTTCCCGCATAGGTTTTGCATGAACTATCATAGTCTTATCTGTTACAAACAATAAAGCTTGGTCTACGCCGGTCTGAGATGTTTGTGCAGCTTCGTCTGCTGCCTTTTTCTCTTCCCGCAAACGGACTGTCTCAAAACTTAATTTAACCAAACGCCTGATTGAGTCAGCAACCTGAGAAAAGACAAAAAGACCATCATGCATTTGCTTACAATCATTTGCTGTATCAACAGGCTCCAAATCATCAGAATGTTTCCTAAACAGTTCAACAACTTCTGCGGCAAACACCTCTGTAAAATATACTTGCTCTCTTTCCTGCCAATCCTTCATGTCATCTAAAAGTTCTGAAGCAGGAGCAATATTACGGGCGGCTTTACGAGCTGCAGATCTAAGCTGAGATGCACGCTCAGCGAACAAAATAGAACGTGTTCCCCGTGCTTTCTTCTGGTCTGCAGGAGAGTCTTCATCTGAGTCATGCGGAGCAGAAGGAAGAGTATACGGAGGTGGAAAACGATCTAACAAGAGAGAATCATCTTGGGGTTTATTAAGAATAGGATAAAGAGGTCTACGAACAGCGTATTGGCCATTTACCTGTAAATGACGCTCCCTATCTTCTCTCTCTTTAAGTTCTTTCATTTCTTTATTTTTCATTCCCAATGCTTTCGCATGAATGCTCTTACGCTGTTCTTTTTCAATCACGGCTTGCTCACGCTTCATTCGCTAATGCACTTCTTCCTCCCACATTCGTACATAGTCAAACATGTCTTGTCTAGCCTTTCGCTTAAACATTCGTTGTTCCACATACTGAATCTTTCGCAAATCAAATGACCCATGCATAGGCCAACGCAACTCAGGATTCTTACGAGTATATTTATTCCATAACGTGCTGTACATTATAGAAGAAATACCATATTTAATATACATGTCCTTATTAGGTGTCCCCTCCGGGGGGGGGGGGGCGGTTGTGCTTCATCGAGTCTCAAATTGGTACCACTACAAAAGCAACACATCCTACGAAATGTGCTAGAGACAGGCATGCCAAAAATAGTGCAGAATATGCAGTATTATAACCAAAGTAGCACTTAAGGTACTGTAGTACGTTGTGCCGTTCAAATCAATTCAAAAACAAAGAAAATTCTCCTCAATTACCTGCCTATATAAATTGCAATTCATATATCAATCCCATACAAATCCAAAGTTGGCCAACACAAATTCCAAAATTTCAAAGCCACAGTAAGCGTTACTAAACTACCTTACCAATCCCAGGCATCAAAAACCAACAGCAAGTGCTGCAAAATGACTCTTACCAATCACTTGGTGTCCAGATTCCAACTGCCAAGTTCTCAAATCGACCAAATGGTCACTGCACGGCGAATCAACAGAAGAGATCTCAGTCAAGGACCGGCACCACCTGGAAGGTCAGATCAGAAAGAGAGGAAAAACACTGTGGTTGCCAAGAGGGTGTCTCCTTGGGCAGTGATCGTCCAAAGCGAGATTCCAATCCTCCGTTTCGACCACTCCTTCGGGCATCCGAGTCGCTGATGAGCCCCACATATCTGGTGAAAATTTGTGGTGGTGGGCCTCAGCAAGGCCTACCAGTGCAAGGGGTTCACTCTTCTCTGCACAAGTCCTCAGACCATTAGGATAGAAGTTGGCACAGAAACTGGAATATAAAATACAAAGTTTATTAGCCTCATGTTATGTTATGTTAATAGGAATTTGTCAAGCGCACGGTCACCAAAGGTTTCATGGCGCTAATCATATGAATGTTAATGCGGGAAGCCAGGTTAGCAGGGTTGCCCGAAGAGCAATGTTTTCAAGGCCCTTCTAAAGCCCAGTAAGTTGTCACAATTCCTGAATGAGAGTGGGAATGAGTTCCAAAGCCTAGGTGCCAGGTAGGAGAACCTGCGTCCACCCTGCCTTTTCAGATTGATGGTGGGAGTAGTAAGGAGATGAAGGTGGGCTGATCGAAGGTTGTGCCTAGGGACATGCTTGGTAATCAGGTTATTAAGAAATGTAGTGCTATTACAGTGCACCGCTTTAAAGACTATACAACCTGTCTTAAAAGCTGTGCGTTGGGCTATGGGCAACCAATGAAGTTTTGACAGTAGGGACCTTGCCGATTGCCATCTCGGAGGTTTTTGAATCCGACTCGCTGCCTGATTCTGAATCATTTGGAGGCGGTTAAGCAGGCCCTGGGAGAGGCCAGTGTAAAGGGTTGAGAGGTGGGCCTAATTCGCCTGGCCAGTAGTGAGATCCCCAGCAAGTGGAGCTCTTCCCAGGCAGCAGCAGTTCCGTATTGCCTGGGTTGAGTTTCAGTTGATGAAGATCCATCCAGCACTGAATATGAAGCATTGTGGATTGGAATTCAGCGGTGGCATTGGGGGAATCCAGAGAAAAACAAGCTGTAGGTCATCAGCGTAATTGAAAACAGTGATTCTCGTGGCTTCGAGTGAGTAAATCAGTGGCCTAATGTAGAGATTGAACAACAGTGGGGAGAGGGACGAGCCCTGTGGGACCCCACAGGAAGTGAACAGATTAGGGGCAGTGTAAGTCCCAAGGTGAACTGCTTGGGTTCTGCCAGTGAGGAAGGACTCTATCCACTGAAAGGCGGCGCCCTGAATACCTGTTTGTTCCACATAGTACATCAAGATGTTATGGTCGACCGTGTCGAACGCGGCAGACAGGTCCAAGAGCACAAGTGCCTGCGGGGTTCCCATGTCAGCATTAGCCCTCAAGGTGTCCATTACCGCCAGGATAACTGACTTCGTTGAGTGAGCAGGCCGGAATCTGGCTTGATTAGGCTCAAGGTAATCTGATTTTTCAATGAAATTGGAAAGGCACCTAGCCATGTGGGCCTCCAAGATTTTTGCCAGGAAAGGAAGGAGGGAAATAGGACAGTAATTTGAGGAGTTCGAGGGATCTGCCTCTGGTTTCTTTAGAAGAGGAACTAACATAGCATTTTTGAAGGCTCTAGGTACTTCTCCCTTGCTAAGGGATTTGTTAAAGAAAGGAAGAATACTGTGAGGTAGGGCCAAAAAGATATCCCTCAGGACAGAGGGAGGGCAGCAGTCCTTGAGAGAGCCCGACTTGTTTCGGGACATTAACTCAGATAAAATGTTAGGGCATATAGCTATGAATTGATTCATAGTGGATGAGTTATTAGGAGTGTCATCTAGAGACTTCACATGGGCAGTGAGAGGGATGCTGGTCCTGATGATTTCGATTTTTTTCCCACAAAGAAGTTATTCAATGAATTGCACAGCTTTTGGGTGGGGGCTTGACAAGGAGAGATTCTATCATCTCTGCTAAGGTCATTTACAATCCTAAAGATTTCTCTAGGTTTAAGGGTGGTGAGGATCCTTGCAGAGAAATACAAAGCCATAGCGGTCAGTAAGGTTTTCTTATAGTCCCCGCGGGCTGACAGATAGAGCTGTCTATCTTCAATGGTATAACAGTGCCTCCATTTCCTCTCTGACTGAAGCAGCATAGGTTTTTGGGTTTTAAGTTCACTAGTGAACCATTTGTGGACATCAAAATGTCTGGCACATGAAAATTTAATAAGCGGGCCGTGAGTATCGCTGGACGCCAATAGCCAGTTAGCAATATCTTTCTCCATGGAGTCAACATTGGAGTTGGCATTAACGGTGGAGAGGGAACTGGCTA